>NW_020944355.1:3151079-3186961 GCF_900497805.2 Vombatus ursinus | reverse complement strand
GGTGAGTTCGCCCTGCCCGGGGTGGGGTGGGAGGAGACCCCCGCGGGGGCGGAGGAGGGGGAGGGGGGGCCCCGAGGTCGCGCCCGCGGGGGCGAAGAAACGCCCCTCCTCTGCTCCCCTCTTCCGGCTGCTGGGGGAGGGGGGAGGGGGGAGGGCGGGCGGAGCCCCCTGGAGAACTGGGGAGGGGGCCTGCCCTGCACGCGGGGGCGCTGGGGTGTGCGCGCGCGCGCGCGCGCGCGGGTGTCTGTGTGCGCGCGTGCCCGTCCGCGCCCGCGCCCGCGCCCACTCCGCGCCCGCGCCCACTCCCCGCCCACCCCTCTTTGTAGCTGCTGCTTCTCACAAAGCCTGGGGCTGGGGAGCTGGGGAGGACCCCCCCTCCCCCCGGGAAGCCCTGTGCTGGGTCTCTCTCGCTCTGTCTCCGTCCTTCCCTCCTTCCCTCCTTCTCAGAGAACTTCCTCCAGGAAGAGGAGTCTCCACACACTTGTCTCTGCCTGCATCTCATTACTTTCCTCTTTCTTTGCTTTGCTTTTCTTCTTCCTTTCTTTGTTTTTCACACTTTCTTGCGTTCCTCCCCCCCCCCACCCCACCGCTTTTTCCCCCTTGGTGTGGTTGGGCACCAGTCATGAGGCGCCCGGGCGGTGGGGGGGGTGGGGGGGCCGGGGTGGGGTTTCTCGTGGGCTGCCTACAGAAAGTTTGAGCGCTCCAAGTTTGACTGGCTAGAGCTACTTCCTGCCGCTGCCTTAGGAAAGGAAGGGATCATATTGGGCAATCCTGTGGCAGCTTCCCCCTTCGCTCTGCCCGGTTTGGGCTTTCAGATCTTGGGGGGGAGGGGGGAAGGGAGGGGGAGCCTTGTCTGCTTCGTGTGAGTCAGTGAGCACATGAAAGAGGCGACGCTGAAAGTTTTTACTTTATGGTAACTTGTCAGCTACATCTTCCGACATCCGGGAGCCCAAAGCTCTTTTGGAGCCCTGGAGAGGATAACACCGTTTGTACCAAGCTTTATCTCGATAGAGCAGAAATCAAACAGTTGTGTATTTTATATATATGCATACTATATATAGTGTGTACTTTCATTTACTTCCTATTTTCACGTGAGCTTTACAACAGTGAGAAGTAGATTTTACGGTCAGTCATTAAGTCAGTAAGCATTTATTAAGCACCTACTATGTTTTAGGCGTAGTGTCAAGCATTTAGGGGTACAAGAAGAGGCAAAAAACAGTCCCTGCCCTCAAGGGGTCTCACTAATGGGGGGACTTACAAGCAAGTAATTTACAAACTTTATATGGAATGAATAGGAAATGAGCAGGAGGAAGACATTAGAATTAAGACAGAGAGGGAAAGGCTACCTGTAGAAAGTGGGATTTTAGCAGAGACCTGAAGGAAGCCAGGAAGTGGTGATGAAGACGAAGAAAACTCCAGTCATGGGCGACAAGCCAGAGAAACTGATCAAGCTGAGAGATGGAGGCATCTTCCTTGTTCCTGCACTCCTCCTACATTGTGCTATACAGATAGGCCCTTGTAGCATAGTGAACAGTCCATCTGAGCTGGGTATAGACTATGAGTAGGGCAGCATCTGGAGTTTGAACTCCAGTCGCCTTGAGCCCATCTCTAGGGCTTGGTCAACTGTAGTTACCTTGAATATGAGAAGCCACTTCTGTAACTATTTGCTTCATCTTAAAAGATAACGGAAAGTCAGTTTTACGTGTCGGCCAACTTGTCACAGAAACCCGCCTGCATTTTTCTTGAGCCAATTTGTCTGTCGTGGGAGACGGTGAGTGAGATGCATTTCCCCCACTTTTCTACCAAAAGGAGGGAGGTGCATTTATGCATCTCTTTCCCAAGATAGGTCATTAGAATGACTTGGTATTTGTTTTCATTCTAGTATTTTTGGTGTGGCTTTTTTAGTCATTGTGAATGTTCTAATTCTTCTTGATTCACCCTGTATCAGTTATACAGATTTCCCCATGCTTCTCTAAATTCATCATGATGACTTTCCTTGGCACAGTGATATTCGTTAGTTCCATTTACCACAGTTTGTTCAGCCCATCCCCAATCAATGAGCACCCACTTCGTTTTTTTCCTATTCTAGTAAGAAACAAATTCTGTCACGAGTTGTACAAACTCTGTAGATGACTCGTCTCAGACAGCAAGCTTTGCTTGAATTGGTTTTTGTTTGGCTTCTAGTTCAGTGCTCTGCTTCAAGCTCTTTGTCATGTCTCAGTAAAGGAAACCTCCAGGTTTTCTAGGAGGGGATCACCAGAGCCTGGTGACTTTTGGAGGGAGTACATTGGAAGGCATGCTGGAGCGGCAGTCAGAGCCCCAGGATTCACATAGAATCACAATTCTATGTACCGCATTACATGTGTGACCTTGGGCATGTCACTTCAGACTGACCTCGGGTCCCCTTCCCCTCTCACTTCCTCATTGTGCAAAATGAGAGGGTGAGACTAAATGCCCTCTAGGGTTCTTTCTAGCTCGATCAGCCTAGAAGTTCTGCTCTTCTGAATTTGTGGTAATGTATGTCATTTTGTTTTTGGTGTAATGCTAGAACTACCTTTTTACCTAACCTTAAAAATTATTTGGCATTTACAAGTAATTGGTAGGCCATTTAACAAGAAGCTTTTGCTTTTAAGAAGCCTGCTGTCAAGGAAAAGTGTTTATCTTTGTTGGTAATAGCACCTTGATTCTATTCTTAACTCGCCTTTGGCCATTTGTCCCATTATGTTTCACTTGTCTCAGACAAAGAAACTATATAGGTCTGTGGTGATGAAACTAGCTATTAGCAGAACGTGATACTGTCAGCTCTGGCTCCCAGTGCGCTTCAAGCGATCCTGTAAGCAACGCTGCTTAAGCAAGGAAACGCTATTGTTATTGTTTATTTTTTAAAGTTCTTTTTCCTTAGACTAAACGTGTAAGTTAAGCGGCATAAATAATTAAATGGTATATCTTAAAAGACAACTGGGCAAAGCAAATAAAAACAAACTTAGGAGAATAGCATATTTTAAGGTAAACGCTTTATAGATAAAAGACTAGTGACATTTTTTTTTTTGAAGCATTTAATTCCTTTAGTGTTGGAAGGCAAGTCTGACATAGTGGTTAGAAACTTGGCCTAGGAGTTGGGAGAGTTGAAGTCCTACCCCTGACAGGTACTGGCCTTGTGACCCTAGGCAAGTCACTTAACCTTGCAGAGCTACTGACAACAAACTCTGTGAAAAAGTGATCACTTGGCATTTGTAGAGTGACTTTCTTCACCTGGGAGTTCTCTATACCAATGAAAATCACAATTCTAGTCCCTATCCCTAGTGTTGAGCTCTTTGAACAAAATATTGGAAGCCATAAGGCCTCTTAGGAAAGAATTCACTTGGACTTTTCAACCAAAAAATAATCTTAGTAGAGTAAAACATTCTAAGCATTTCCATTATCTTGTTTTAATTAAGCAATTATTACTGTAGTTACCGTTTTCTTATTTGGGAACAGTGTTATGGATAGCTTCTTTTTTTAAACAAAAGAAGGCAAGAGAAAAATTATTGCCTGGAATTAGTATAAAATAGTTTTAGACAGTTTTGGAGGAAAGTGCCCATATACCATGAGGAGAACAGTACAAATCAACCTAAGTTACTTGTAGTGAAGAAAATTCACCTGTGAGTTTAAATCAATTAGTTGCCTGTATAAAATGTATGGTGGCCTTTGCTAAGATTTTAGTATATTCCATACGATTTTTTTTTCTTTTGCAAATCTTAAGTCTTATAAAGTCTATTTATTTGATGGGACAGCTTCAGTAGTGAAGTTGTTTAGACCCATTTCCCCCACTTGGTTGTTGAAACTGCTTATAGATAACACGAAAGTATTTTTGTTTGGACGTGGTCAGGCTCCTTGTGGTTCCTGAAAACTGAAGTTCAAGGACACGTTTCCTGTACATTGAGATCACTTCAATTTACTCATGTAGCATGAGCTTTTTAATCAGTACTAAGGAGACCCATTTTTCTTAACTGCCTTCTGGGAGAAACTAATGTATTTTGTCCAAGATTTAAAAGCTACAAATGTTCAAGTTTACTTGAGAGATCTACTCAGTGTAGTCACTCCCTGCTGTTTTTAACACTTGTCAAATCTTGACTAATGATACTTGGATTTTGTGTGTGTGATGACTTAACCGTCTAGTTAGTCTCTGACTTGAGTATGTCATCTAACTGCAAGGCTAAATTAGGCATGGTAAACGAATCATTTAAAATGAATGCATTTTGTCAGGTGAGGTAGGAGTATGCTTTTTAGTCTTGATTATAGCTAGCATTTATATAGCACGTTAAGGTTTTGCAGAGCATTGCTTATATGTTATCCCAACGGCCCTGTGAGGTCAGTACAGTTATTATCCTCATTTTACGGATGAAGGATTAGTCTGAAGTGAAGTGGCTTGCCCAGGTCCACATAGCTAGGACATATCTGAGGAAGGATATGAATTCAGGTCTTCCTGCTGCAAGACCTGTGTTCTAGCTACTAGACCACCAAGTTGAAAGTCAAGGCAGAGTCATTTCTTCAGAAGGAATACTGGAGGGGATTGACCTACCCTTATTTGGTGGTCCTGTTTGGACTTGGGACTTTAACTGTGCTGAGACATTTGTGGATATTTTGATTCTCTAGAAGAGGAGTCTCTGAACACCCAGCCAGTAAGATGTTTTTTTTTAAGCCTACTTACTCAATATGGATAGGTTTATTGATAAATTATACACAGAATCTAGTGTGCCACAATTATATACATTACAAAACCTCAGAGAAACAAAAAAGGATGAGATGAAGAGGAAGTATTTTATTTTATTTTAAAAAATCTTATTTAATATTTTATTTTTTCCAATTACATGTAAAAACAATTTTTACATTCTTTTATTTTTCAGATTTTTGAGTTCCAAATTCTCTCCCTCCCTCCCTTCCCCCTTTATTGAGAAGGTAGCAATTTGACATAGGTTATACATGTGTAGTCATGCAAAACATTTCCATGTAAGTCATTCTGTGAAAGAAAACATATACAAAAAAACTCCCAAGAAAACTCAAGAAAGTAAAGAAAAGGTGTCTTTGATCTGCATTCAGGCTCTACCAGTTCTTTCTCTGGAGAGAGCACCATTCATCATAAGTCCTATAGAATTGTCTTAGAACATTGTATTGCTGAGAATAGCTAAGTTATTTCTAGTAGACTGTTGTATAATATTGCTGTTATTGTGTACAGTGTTCTCCTGGTTCTGCTCATTTCATTTTGCATCAGTTCATGTTAAGTCTTTTCCTGTTTTTCAGAGAGCATTCTGCTCATCATTTCTTGTAGCACAATGTATTCCATCAAAATCTTATACAGCTTGTTCAGTCATTCCCCAATTGATGGACATCCCCTCAATTTCCAATTCTTTCCCACCACTAAAAGAGCTACTATAAATATTTTTGTACACATAGGTACTTTTCCTTTCTGTTTTTTATCTCTGTGGGATACAGACCTAGTAGTGGTATTGCTTGGTCAAGGGATTTGCATGGTTTTATAGCCCCTTTGGGCATAGTTCCAAATTGCTCTCCAGAATGGTTGAATCAGTATACAACTTCGCCAATAGTGCATTAGTGTTTTAATTGTTCCACATTTCCTCTAACATGTCATTTTCCTTTTCTGTCATATTAGCCAATCTGACAGATGTGAGGTAGTAGCTCAGAGTTGTTTTAATTTGCATTTCTCTCATAAACAGTGATTTAGAGCATTTTTTTTATTTGACCATAGATAGCTTTGATTACTTTGTCTGAAAACTGCCTGTTTATATCCTTTGACCATTTATCAATTGAGGGATGGCTCTTATTTCTCTAAATTTGACTCAGTTTTCTGTGTTTGAGAAATGAAGTCTTTATCAGAGAAACTCACTATATTTTTTTTTTCACAGTGATGATTACCAACTGTGTATTTCCTTCCATCCTATTTCCTGTTTATCCTACTCTCTCCTTTTACCCTGTTCATTCTCAAAAGTGTTTTGCTTCTGACTTTTACCTCCCCAAAACGCCCTCCCTTCTATCAGCTCCCCCCCCCCCTTCTCTTATCCTCTTCCCTTCCTATTTTCCTGTATGGTAAGATAGTTCTACCGCCAACTTAGTGTGTATATTATTCCCTCTTTGAACCAATTCTGATGAGAATAAGGTTCATGTGCTCCCCTCCCTGTTTCCTACATTTTCCTCTCCACTGTAAAATCTCTTTCAGGCCTCTGATGTTTGGATAATTTATCCCATTCTACCTTTCCCCTTTCTCCCAGTGCATTCTTCTTTTTCATCCCTTAATTTTATTTTTTTTAAATAAAAATCTGCTTTCTGTCTATGTGTAATCCTCCTAATTGCCCTAATAATGAAAAAGTTTTTTAGGAATTATAAATATTATAAATATTTTCCCATGTAAGAATATAAACAGTTTAACCTTATTGAATCCCTTATGATTTCTCTTTCCTGTTTACCTTTTTATGCTTCTTCTGCATCTTATATTTGAAAGTCAGATTTTCTATTCAGCTCTGGTCTTTTCATCAGGAATGCTGGAAAGTCTTCTATTTCATTGAATGCCCATTTCCCCCCTGAAGGATTATACTCAGTTTTGCTGGGTAGGTGATTCTTGGTTGTAATCCTAACTCTTTTGAATATCATATTCAGAGCCCTCCGATCCTTTAATGTAGAAGCTGCCAGATCTTGTGTTATACTGGCTGTGGCTCCATGATATTTGAATTGTTTCTTTTTGGCTGTTTGCAGTATTTTCTCCTTGATCTGGGGGGTCTGGAATTTGACTAGAGTATTCTTGGGAGTTTTCATTTTGGGATCTCTTTCAGGAGGTGATCAATGAATTCTTTCAATTTCTATTTTACCCTCTGGTTCTAGATATCAGGGCAGTTTTCCTTGATAATTTCTTGAAAGATGATGTCTAGGCTCTTTTTTTTTATCATGATTTTCAGGTAGTCCAGTAATTCTTAAATTATCTCTCCTGGATCTATTTTCCAGGTCAGTTGTTTTTCCAATGAGATATTTCACATTTTCTTCTATTTTTTTTCATTCTTTGATTTTGTTTGATTGTTTCTTGATGTCTCTTAAAGTCACTAGTTTTCACTTGCCTGATTCTAAGTTTTGAGGAATTATTTTCTCCAGTGAGCTTTTGTTCCTCCTTTTCCATTTGGCCAATTTTCCTTTTTAAGTAGTTCTTCAGTGAATTTTTGTGTCTTTTTCTATATGGCCAATTCAGCTTTTCAAGGCATTCTTCTCTTCATTGGATTTTTGTACATCTTTTACCATGTAGCCTATTCTATTTTTTAAAGTGTTATTTTCTTCAGTTTTTTTTTTTGTGCCTGCTTTACCAAGCTGTTGACTCTTTTTCATAATTTTCTTGCATCACCTTTATTTCTCTTTGTGATTTTTCCTCTGCTTCTCTTACTTCATTTTTAAAATCCTTTTTGAGCACTTCCATGGCCTGAGACCAATTCATATTTTCCTTTGAGGCTTTGGAAGCAAGCATTTTGACATTGTTGTCTTCTTCTGAGTGTGTGTTTTGATCTTCTTTGTCACTATAGTAACTTTCTATGGTCAGAATTTTTTTCTGTCGTTTGCTCATTTCCAGCCTAGTTCTTGACTTTTAACTCTATGCTAAAGTGGGGCTCTGCTTCCCAAGTGGAGGGGGCACTGTCCCAAGCTTCAGGTTTTTTGTGCAGCTGTTTTCCGAGGTAATTCTGGGGCCCTGTAAGGTTTTGGCTCTTCCAAGGTGTTATGATCTAGGGAGAGGTGTGTTTACTGCTCTCCTGGTCTGTATGCTGACTTGTGAGTGACCACAAGTACTCTTTTCAGCCCTGGAACTGTGACCATTGTCCCTGCTCCCCTGCAGCCATGAGCTCTGCTGTGCTAGTGCTCCTCCTCACACTGGGACTAAGATCCAGGACTGTGACCCATATCCAAGTACAGAGTCCTGCCCCTGGCGCCAGCAAAGAGACCCCTGTAAATTTCCTTGTGACCCATCCTCTGATCCATTTACCATCTGTGGGCTGAGAGGTCTGGACATCGCCACTGCTGCCGCTGATTCAGTTATCCTGAGACCTGCTTCTGTTTTTCTGGGACCTGGTGAGGTTTGCTGCACTGCACTCCTATTTCACTCTGGTACAGTAAACCTTTCCTGCCAACCTTCTAAGTTGTCTTGGGCAAGAAAAGTGTTTCACTCCATCTTTTTGTGGGTTCTGCTGCTCTAGAATTTGTTTAGAGTCATTATTTAAATGTATTTGGAGGGGTTTGGGGGAGAGCTCAGGCAAGTCCCTGCCTTTACTCCGCCATCTTGGCTCCACCTTCCTGAAGAGGAAATATTGGAAGGTGTTACATTTTTATATTTTTAACAAATGAATTTAAAAGGCACTGGCATGTTTAATTTAGAAGATTTTTTAAAAAAAGGTTTGAATATTTTTATGTAGAAAAGATTTTTTTTTTTGCTTTTTGGTGAGGCAGTTAGGGTTAAGTGACTTGCCCAGGGTCACACAGCTAGTAAGTGTCAAGTGTCTGAAGCTGGATTTGAACTCAGGTCCTTCTGACTCCAAGGCCAGAGCTCTATCCACTGCACCACCTAGCTGCCCCTAGAAAAGATTTTTTTAAAAGTGATACAATGAAAATCCTCCTCCCTTCCCCATCCTCCCTACCCAGAGACCCTGACCTCCTCCCCTCTGCCCCCCCCCCCTTAATGAGGACTTCATTTGGCCCACAATATCTACTCAGATATTTAGTCTTCCTTTATATATCACCATCACCTCACCTGTAGACCAAAGACCATACCCGGAAGGACTTAACTTTTTCAGTTAAGGTACCCCATCCCTCCACCTGATTGTGGTGAGTGCCTCACTTGCCCTTCTCTGTGTAGGCAGCCCTAGCCATGCCATCTTCTATCCAGCCGTTTTCCTGTAGTGCATACCTTCCATCCCTACTTTCATCCAGTTCAAGAGCTATAATCAAATCAACCCTGCCATTGCCACTGGAAAGAGTATGTTTATCTCTTTCCCTATGGCTCCACTCCACATTCCTGTTACTTTCCCTACCAAAATACTGCTGTGGGACACCCCTCCTCTATACATTGCCTCTCTTGTTGGAATATGACCTTCTTGAAGGTAGAGACTGTTTCTACTCATGTATTTGTATCTTTAGTAATTAACACAGTGCTTGCCATATAGCAAAGAGTAAATAAATCAAGATCAATAAATACATCATATCTCTCAACCTTTTTTGTGTCGTGGACACTGGGGAAGCTTATGGACTCCTCAGAATAATATATATTTTTTAATGTAGTAAGTAAAAATACATAGGATTATAAAGGAAATCAATTATATTAAAATACAGGTATCAACATATTTTTTTAAAAGTTCGTAGTTCCTAGGTTAAGAACCTCTAAAATAAATGCTTTTTCATTCATTCATTCATTCATTTCAACAATCCATAGAGGAGAGAATAGTATTCAGGAAAATGGGGTCAGCAGTATCAAATCCTGCAGAAAAGTCAAGAAGACTGAGAATTGAGAAAAAGTCATCAGATTTGGCAGTTAAGACATCATGGGTTACTTTGAAGAGTGCAGTTTTAGAAGAGTGAGAATTCAAAGATAAAGAGGAGTTCAAGAACCTGGTACACTGGAAAGACGGTGGGGAGGAATAGGGATATTTGGAAGGGTTGTAGGTTTTGGGGGGGGAATGGGACAGATAATGTAATGATATTTGTGAGGTCTCCCATCCATGCCTACTTGTTCTTTCCTTCTGAAAAATAGAAAGTGGGAAGGGGGGGTCATTTTACTGGAGCATTTCCAAAGTGCAGAGCCCACTTAATGAGGGATACCTGTCCTGGCTTTCTTCCATGATCTGGGGGGCAGGGTATGGAGATTTTGGGGGTAGTGATCAGGGAACTTTGCCTACATGCTGTGGGTACCTGAGTTTAAGTTAGGTTATTACTGCCCTGAGGGCCAAATAAAGCTGTCTCTAAGGGAGGCCAGCTGTGGGAGGGATAAGATTGGATGAACCCATGGTAAAGTTGTATTAGAAACGTTCCTGGACATTTGGCTGTTTTGGGAGCATCTGTTCAATTTCCTATCCTCTAATTAGTTAATCTCGTGCCCCTTGAAATCACACTGTGGCCTCTACTTTGGAGACCACCACTCCATCAAACAAATCAACAAGTATTTATTGAGTGCTTACTATGTACCAGACACTGTGCTAAATGCTTGGGATAGAAAGAAAAGCTCTAATAGTCCTTGACCTCAAGGAGTTCCCAATATATTGGAGGGAGACAACATGAAAACAACTTTGTAAAAACAAGATATTTACAGGATAAATTGGAAAAAATCTCAGCGCGAAGGCGTTAACGTTAAGGAGGACTGAGAAAGACTTCTTAGAGAAGGTGGGGTTGTAGCTGACACTTGAAGGAAGCCTGGAAGGTGGAAGACCTAGAGAATCTGAGGCGTGGAGGCTGTCCAGTGAAAAAGCTCGGGAGGTGGGAGATGGAGGGTTATGTGGGAATGGCAGCCCCCACAGGGCATCGTCCCTGGATTGTAGGGTATGCAAAGGAGAGTAAGGTAAAGAGGCTGGGAAGGTAATAAGAGGCCAGGTTATAAAAGGTTTCTAGAAAAGGTACCCAAGGTGCATCACTGGGCTAGTAGAGCCCTACCCCAAGTATATCTTTGTTTTGTTTTGATTTGTTTCTAGATGCATAAATCATATTTTGACTCTGAATGAATTGTAAATTACAGAATCTCAGAGTTGGAAGGACCCTCCTAGGCTGTGTGATCCCTCCCACACCTGACCAAGAATCCACTCCACAGTATACTCAACAAGTTGCATCCAGCTTTGACGGGGAGGGGAGGTGGTGCTCACTATCCTTGAGGTGGTCCAGTGCACTTTGGGTAACTCACATACTTGGGAACCTGTTTTTCCTTATCTCAAGCTTAACTTTGCTTCTTTACAGTTCTTTCTCTTTGTTCCTGGTTTTCCCTTTCAAGACCAGGCAGAGCAAGTCTTCTTTGAATTCAAGGAAGGTGCTTATAAACCTCTTGCTCACTGCTTTTCCCTCTTCCCATTTTTTTTGGACATGCTAAATATCCTCACTTCCTTCCAACTGATTTGTATTTTGAGGTAGTGCTATGTATTCTGGTATGGTGTCCAGGCCTCTCAGCTTTCCTAGTGACCACTTTGTGGCAGTGTTCCAGCTTGTCGGTGTCTTTCTGGAACTGAATACAAAACTTCACATGTTCTGACCAGGGTAAAGTTCAGTGGGACCATCACCTCCTTCTCCCAGTCCTTTGGCATTCTGGTTGCTCTTACTTTTGAGCAGGAATTATCGACCTTTTTTGTGTCATGGGTCCCTTTGGCAGTCTTGGGAATGAACTCTTCAGAAAAATGTTTTGGTGCTATATATATATATCTATATCTATATATATCTATATATATAGATATAGATATGTATGTATGTGTATATATATATATATACACACATATGTACATAAAATTATAAAAAATCAATTGTAATGAAATACAGTTGTTAAAATATTAAAAAAAAAAGAAGTTCAAGGACCCCTGCTCTAGATATTTCCCCAAATGTCCCTCCTAAAATGTGCTGTCTAGATGCAGCATAAACTGATGTGCTGCTAGGGTGAATGATTCTTCTTAATCCTCATTCCATGTTTCATGTGCTGTTAGTACTTAAATAACTGTAGAGTACTAATCAGCTCTTACAGCTTGGGACCTCAAAAGGTTATATGATTAAGATCTCTCTTATTTAGGTTAGGTGGTACTCCCATTTTACAGATAGGCAAGTCAGGCTTTTAAAGGCCATGCCTCTAGCTAGTAAACAGTAATGTGAAGATTAGAATCTGGGTCTTCTGCCTTTTAATGCAGTGTACTCTCCACTGTATTATGCTGGCTGACATTTAGTATTGATACTTCTGTCTGGCCTACATATTGACTCTCTTTTTGTACTGTAGAGATTGAGACCCAGAAGCCCTTTGCCAAATTAGAAGTTAATAGTGAAATCTGCCTCAAGTCTCCTGCCTAGCAGTACTTTCCCCTTTGAGTTTGACTTTAGTCATGTTTCTTATTGCTTCCTTCCTCCCTTGCAACCAAAAAAATGGTAATTCATTTTGGTAAAATTAAAATGTTTTAGACTAAAAGGTCTACTAGCATGAGATTATTGTAATATTTTTTAAAAAGAGGACAGTTTGATCTACGAAGGGTTAGAGAGTAATTAGCAGCGAAAGCTGCTGCTGACCTGTTTTTGTGGCAGATTCCGGGGAAAAGTGATTACTGTAAAGGATTCTCACCCAAGTATTGCAAGCATGGAAATAGGTGCTTACCCACCTACAGACAGTGATTGAGGAAAAACTTTGTTACTTTTCATTCCCCAGATTAGCTGGGATAATGTTGGGTAACCAGCTCTGTGAAAAAAGTTTAGGGCTTAGTCTAGTCCAGGAGTTCTTTATGTAGCATCCACAAACCAAGGAGTCCATGGATGGTCTATGAACTTGAATGAGAAAGAAATGTATATCTTTATTTTCCCTAACCTCTAATTGAAATTTAGCATTTCCTTCAGTTATTTAAAATCATTATTCTGAGAAGGGTTTATGGTGTCTATGGCACAAAATAGAGTAAGAACCCCTGCTCTGTTCCCACTTGGAAAAATCGAATGTTTTCAGCTGGTTCTTTTTGGCTCTTTGAGCATTCTCAGCAAATTGTGTTAATATGGCAGTTCAACTTTCATTTTTTCACCTTACATGTTTTGTAGAAGAGATCCAAGGTAGCAAGTGACCATTAGATAGGAATAGAACTACTAGATGAGGATGACATAAAAGAGATATTTCAAAGACTCCATGAAATTAGAGAATTGGGACAAAACCAAACATGACTGGCCATGATCTAAGTGAATTCTGCAAGCTAGGAGTTAGAAGACCTGCGTTCAGGTCTCTGCTCAAGCTCTGTGACTTGGGTGAGTCATTTAAGAACAGTAATAGCTCACGCTTACAAGAGCTTTAAAATGTTTCAAACCCTCTAGGAGATAGGTAGTGTAAGTCAAATCCTCATTTTATAGACAAGGAAACCACTTTTAGCATTCTATAAATGACTTGCTCATGGTCACAAGTCACTAAGTGTCAAGAGTTGGGATTCTAACCCAGGTCCCTTGATTCTAAGCCTTTTTTCCTCCAGTGCACCACTTAAGCTGTCTGGGGCTTGGTTTTTTTGGCTGTGAAATGAAGAGGCTAGGTTTGATCTCTAAAATCCGTATTATTTTAAAACATCCTATTAATAAATGACTAGATGAATGAATTAAAAATCATTTATTAAGCACTTACTATGTGCATGGCTCTATGCTAAACCCAGATACAGTTAGAAAAGTAAGATGGTCTCTGCTCTCCAGGAGGTCCCATTCTATTAGGGGGAGACATCCCATATAGGAGGCTTCAGCTGCAAGTCATATGAGAAGGCCCAGTGGTCCTTAAGGTGTAGAAGCAAAGCATATAGTAATTTATCTTTTTCATGTCATTTTCATTGATAAAGCAACATCTGTTTTTGATGTTGAATCATTTGACAGTGCTAAGGATTCTCTTGTTGAGAACTTTCCTTTCTTGATTTTCAGTAGCTGTATATCTGGAGGAGGTGGCGGCCCTGTAGTTGTAGTTGCCAGGTCTCATCTCCTGAAGGGTTCTCCTTTATACTGACTTCAGGGACCAGGCTGGAGACAGGGTTGGTATCTGGGGAGCATCAGTCTTCCCAGGGCTCTTGGGTTATCTGCAGTGGAGTCGAGGGGAGGTGGTGCTTGAGGTTGGATTGCTGGTTTGATCCACCCTGCACATGCCTTACTACTGTTGTGTGGCTGGCTCACCTGCCCTGTCTGTGATGGTTGTTGTAGTGGTGATGGCAGCTAGTGTGTTGCTCAGATACTGTGTCCTTTCTCTTCCATTTTTTCCCCAAGGGGCTGGCTGAAGTAATAGCTGGAGAGGCAGTTTTGTTCCACTGAGTTTACTGTGGAGGGTTTCTTTAAAAAGGTAGTATAATTTTATGGAGACTTTCCTGAATCAACTGTTAGAGATTCTAGTTCTTAGCAGGCATAATGTTCTGGAATAAAACATCTAGCACCTGCTATATGGCTGGCCCTGTCTTAACTCCCCCTTTACCAAACTTCTTAGGCTACTTTTCTTCTAATGATAATAATGATAATAGCTTACATTCATATAGTACTTACTGTATTTCAGGCACTGTGCTAAGCACTTTATAATTATTATCTCATCTGATCCTCACAACAGTATGATACTCATTTTACAGAGGAGGAAACTGAGGCAGATAGAGGTGAAGTGACTTGCCCAGGGTCACACAACTAGCAAGTGCCTCAGACTGGATTCAAGTCAGTCCTGACTTGGGGCAGTATTGTCGGTGCCACCTGGCTACCCCAGTATTCTTCTGGGAAAACTGCTTTCGTAATAGCTTTCTCTACTGTTCAGTGGTTTCTGAGCCTACAGGATAAAGTCCAAGGTCAGATTCCTCATCTGTAAAATGGAGGAGTTGGCCTAGGTGACTTCTAGGTGTTTCCAGCTCTAAATATCTATATTTAGTACCCTCTAATCTGACCCCAAATCTATTTGGGTTACTCCAGAACCCTCAGTTTAACTGTTTAGAAAATGGTTTCTTTTTTTCCCTTTCTCACACCTTTCCTACCTCCCAATCTGGAATGCCCTCTCTCCACTTGTTCAAATCCTGTCCGGTGTGTGTTCCACCTCTTTCTCTGTGAAGCCTTCTTGACTGCAATAATAGCATCGTAGCAGCAGAAAGGGGCCCAATCCCTGCTTGGGCCTGTCTCTATTTGGTGTACTTCCAGTGATGGAGAGCTGACCCATTCCATTTCAGGGAGGTGATATTTTTAGGAAAACCTTCTCCAGACTGAGCTGACATCTGCCTCTTCCATTTTTTCACCCTTGAGTTCCAGTTCTGTGGGACCAAGCAGAATTTATCTCGTTCTTCCCTGTGAGGACTTTTCTATTGTTTCAATAATTGCAGCCATCGGATCCAGCACTTTGAGGTTTATAAAGCAATAACCATTCTCCCACACTTCCATCCCAAGTGTCCTCTGTAGATTATATAATTCCCAGTTCCTTCAACTCATCCTAGTGTTATGGCACAGTCTCAAGTTCTCTAACCTTCTCAGTCACCCTCTTCTGAATGTGTTCCAGCTAGACAACATCCCTATTAAATGTCTTCTCTTTGATTTGACTCACTTTTTCCTTATCTGGGTACGCTAGCTGCCATTCCTTAGCTTTGTCTCTTCAGGCCTGATGAGGATGATATCTGTGTCTTCATCCAAGTAATGGAAAAACCATCCTTTTAACACATTCAGCAAATCATATGAGATGTCTTGAAAAATCATGCTAGGCATAGAGGAGACACATATTCAACAAAGGTGCTGTCATGGAGGATGTCCAGCACAGACTGTAAATTGAAGAGGGCTTCCCTATAGATGATGAGATCCCTCCGTCTGAAGGTGATATTGTGCTTGTTAAAGAGTCCAGCCTCACTATCCCCTGAAACAAGCAAGTGGATGAAGAATGCTTATTGTACACACTCTGATAGCCAGTTGGATGGAAAATCATTGAGTGGCTCTATCAGAGCAGAGGGGCAATGACTTGGGCAAAGAACTGAGTGGGATGAAGGGAAGAGAAGGATGCCTTACACTTGGGAAATTAGGTGGTACTTTTCATTGACCTCAAGCTTCTCTTTGAAATAGTAGTTCAATTTTTTATAGCTTTCTTTGTTTATTTAATTGATGTCTTTTGTTTTTATTTCACATTCATTTCTGAATATATCCTTTTCCTCTCCTTTCCCCAATAAGCCTTCTCTGGTAACCAATAAGAAAAAAGAAAAACCCAGTTGTGCTAAAAGAAGCAACATATTGATGATGTCTGACAGTATATTCGATATTTCTTACGTATGGTCCCTATCATGTTCACTGAAGGGCTCTTCTGAATGCAAGCTTGGGCCTGATTTATTGTGTAGCTCTTCGTTTTTGTTTTATTGGTCTTTCCATTTACATTATTGTACTTATTGCATATGTTGTTTTCCTGATTCTACTTACTTCACTGCATCATTTCCTGAAATTTTTCCCATGTTTCTCCTAATTCTTTCATATTTGTTTCTTACGACAGTGGAGTATTTTATTGCATTTGTGGATACCACAACTTAGCCATTCCCCAATCCTTGAGGGCCATCTTTTCCTATGAAACAGTTCCTGTCTTCAAGTAGCTTACATTCTCTTGGGGGTGAGGGAATAAATGGCACGTGTGCAGACAAATACACAGAAAGTGAGGCCAAGGAATTGGTTTGGAGAGAGCACTGTCAGCTGAGGAGATTAAGGAAAGTCTCTAAAAGGAAGTGGTCGGTGATCTGAACTCTGGACAAAACTCGGGATTCTGTGAAACCGTACATTGCAGACATGGAGGACAGCCTGTGCTGAAGCATGTAGATGGCACATGGAATGTCACATGTCACCTGCAGAGTGTTAGGAAGGGAAAGACTCAACCTGGCTCTAAGCCTTACCTCTGACGCATATTGGCCATGTGACCGTGGCTAAGTCACCTAACCTCTGTGAGGACACAGGTTATAGGATTTGCAACTCCAGATGGGTGGGGAGGATCATCAAAGGAGGATCATCACCTCCTAGTGATGAAAAAAAAACTGGAAGATTTTGAACCTCCCCTTCCCCTCCTCCCTAAAAAAGATGTTTTGGTCGTTGTTTAGTGGAGGCATTGAAGGCATTTAGTGGAGGCATTGAAGTTTTAAAGAGGAGAAAAAGTTTTTTTTTTTAAATGAAAAACCAGAAATTCTACTGTGGTGGTTAGCTAGCCCACTGAGTCATTATTTGTCAGACTCCTTTGGGTTAAAAGTAAAAAGAATGACTCAACTTCTTTCCATTGGGAAGAGTTCAAAAAAATATAATTTCTACCTTGTTCTCACCTAATTATCCAGTTCTTCTCAGAATCAATAAATATCTTCTTAAATTGAAATATCAGTTACTTTTTCCATGCCTGGCCCCCGTGGACTTATTCAGGGCTGAGCTGGGTGCTTTGCATGCAGTAGAGGCTTAATAAATGATTATCTTAAAATAATATATTAGTTTAAGGATTAAGGAAATTGCTTTAGAGTAGGTATTAATTGCAGGAAGTGTAAAGACTGTGTTTTGTCTCCCCTCTCCCCACCTTTCAGCTATTTCTGGGGTTGTTTTTCCTTGGCTCCTCTCAGTAGTGAAAAAAACCATGATAGCATCCAGGTGACCTGAAACAGATGCTAGATATCTATGTAACTAGAAGCATCTAGAGACAGCTCTGAATACGTATGTTGAAGATGAAGTCGAGTTATACTTTTAAATTGAAATGAATTATTAGTACCAACAATAGATTTGAATTAACTCATAATCAAATTCAGGACATAATCTGGAAACCACTTTTTTGACCAAATTCTGAATTTCAGCTCATTTGCATGGAGGTGGGAGAGAGAAAGAGAATCTTAGTTGAAATTTCTATTTTGACTCTGATTATTAAAGGTTTAATGCAGGGGTGGTGAACCTGCGGCCTAGAGGCCACATGAGGCCCTCTGGGTCCTCAAGTGCGGCCCTTTGACTGAATCCAAACTTGGCCGAAGGTTCCTCACCCCTAGTTCGGTGTGTATGGTTGGGGCTGGGGGGAGGATACAGTATCTAGTAGGTGGAGCTAACTCTATGAAAACAGCCTCTTCAGAGTGAGGCTCTGCTATATCAACTTGCTTCATTAGGAGCCATTATATCTAAATGGACAGGGCCTCACCTGATAAGCTGAGATTTCAGGGACCATAGAAAGCATTGTTCAGTGGAAGTACTTTCCACTCTCGTTTCTGTTCTCTTCTAGTTTGCTGTGTAGTACAGACAGAGAGAACCTATAGAAAGGCTGTCAGAATACTCATCCTAAAGCACAGCTCTGAACGTGTCCCTACTCTGCTCAAACCCTTTAATGACTCTCTGATGCCTCCTAAAGTCCAAACTCACCCTAAGCCTTCATTCAAGGTTTTCCCATACGGCCTCAGCCTCTCTTTCCAGCTCTTCCTGTCTTTGCTTTCCTTTGTTCCAGGGCACTTTGTCTACATGCTTGTCCTTCAACGTTCCTTGTGCTTTTTTTCCTGTTTTTATTTGTTTGTTATTTTTGCTTTTCAAGGTTTCTCATCCTAAAATGTCTTTGTTGGATGTCTGCCTCTTGAAATCCTTCTGCCTGTCCTTCAAGGCTCTGCTTCAGTGATTCTCCTTCCATGATGCCTTCTCTCCCCACCCTAGCTAGCTACAAGTGACCTCTCCTTTGTCTCATTTGCAGCACCTTGAATGATCTGTCATCTCAGGGCAAATCTCTTATTTTCCCTCACTGGACTCAGTTTATTGAGTCCAGGGACTGTATCTTACACAACTTGGCATGGCTCCCAGGACTTTGCGTTATGTTAGGGGCTCCATAAATATTTGTTAAATGATGTTTCATTTCAGTATGGAATTCTTGAGGGTCTTTACCACCCCTAAGAATAAGTCTAATGGAAGAGTCAGAGAGGCACCCTGGTACAGTTGGAAAAAGTACTGCCTCTGGACTCAGAAGAGTCAGAGGACATGAGTTCAAATCCTGCCTCTAATGCTTACTATCTGTGTGACCTTGAGCAAGTCGCTTGACCTCCTTGACCCTCAGTTTCCTCATCTGTAAAGTGTGGAGATTGGACTTGGTCCCCAGGGTTCCTTCCAGCTCTAGAATTAAGATTATTTGAATATCAGGCACAGTGAAAAGCAGTACAAAAGATATATTTGATAATCTGTGCCTTTTCTTATCTCTTCTTCCGGTCAAGTTTGCTTGTCATAATTTCATAGCATTCAGTTTTGATTGTTGTGTTTTTCTTTCCGTACACATTATTGTAGTAATTGTGTATATTATTTCTATTGTTCTGCTTACTTTCCCATCAACTCATGTAAGTTTTCCCATGATTCTCTATATTCATTTCTTATAGTACATTACATTTGCATACCACAATTTGTTTAGTAATTCCACAGTCAATGGACATTTTTTGTTTCCGTTTTTTTTTTGCCACTACAAAAGTGGTGCTATAAATATTTTGATGAATATGGGACCTTTCTTTTTTACTATTGTATTCTTTGCAGTATATACCTGTAAGTAGAATCTTTGTGTCAAAGGGGACAGACATTTTAGTCACTCTCTTCACAGAATTCCAGATTGCTTTCCACGATGGTTGGATTGATTCCCAACTCTACCATTGGTGTGCCCATACTTTGTCTTCTTGGTCAATTTGCTAGGTATGACGTAGATAAAACATCAGGCTGGTTTTGATTTGCATTTCTCTTATTAGTGATTTAGAACAGTCTTTGATGTGCTTGTTAATAATTTGCAGCTGTTTATATCATTTGTCCATTCCCCATAGGGGAATGCCTTTTGGTCTTATAAATTTCTCTAAGTTACCTTTATCTTTTGGATAGCAGACCTATATCAGATATTTGATATTTCCCAGTTGATTGCTTCCTTTGTTATCTTAGTTGTATCCATTTTGTTTATGCAAAAGCTTTTCAGTTTTATGCAGTTGAAATCATCTATTTTATCTCTATCTTTCACCATTATCCCGTGTTTGGTTAGGAATTCACTCCCTAGCCCTGCCTGTGAAAGATATATGATGTGTTTCTCTTCTAAGATTTTAATGGTATGATCTTTAATATTTAGGTCCATGTATCCATTTCAGATTTATCATGGTATATGAAGTAAGACAGTGGTCTAAACCGAATTTCTGCCATACTGCTTTCCACTTTTCCCAGCAGTTCTTATCAAATGGGAGTTCTTTTCTAGGTAATTAGTGTTTTCTGGTTTAGCAAACAGTGGATTAGTTAATTCTATTGTTTCTGATTCTTCCTTGTCTATTCTAATCCACTGAGCTACTTTTCAAGTTTTTAACATGCAACCAACTGGTTTTGATGACTGCTGCCTTATAATACAGAGGTGCCATTTCCCATTCATTCCTACCTTTTTTTTTAAAGATTTCCCTTGATATGCCAGATATTTTGTTTCTCAAAAATGAATTTTGTTATTATTTTGCTTAGTTCTATAAAGTATTATTAACAGTGTTTTCCCTAAACCAGATTTCTTATAGATAATTGGTACAGTGGAAAGACCACTAGGCTATGAGTTTGTGGTACATAGATCCCATTCATGGTTCTCTCACCAATGTTATGTTTGACTTTGGATGAGGCATTACTTTTCTCAGCCTGTGTTTCCACAAAATACAAGTATGTTGGGCTAGATATTGAAAACCCCTTCTAGGTCTGAAACCCTATAAGGAAGCTAGCTGGCTTGGCTCCTGTTAGAGGCTGATTTTCCTCCCCTTTGCCAGTCCTTGCATGTGTAGAGCAGCTCAAAGCTTGGGAAACTTACTGTAGGCCACGTGGACACAAAGGAATTCATTTACTTGGGAGACCGCTTCTAGTTTTTTAATGGTATGATTTTTAATATTCTTTCCACACACCCCCTCCCCGAGTTTAAAGGGGTAGAATTCCCATAAGGAGTTAATTTGGAGTTACTAAAGAATTTCTAAGCCCAAGTCAGATAGAGCCTTGGAATAGAGACTCCCGGCAAGCAGTAGGGCAAAGGTTCATTGTCACACTTAATGTTTTCATTTGCTATTTAGCTAGATATGGGTGGCTGTTCTTTTTTCCAAAGTCCAGTGACCCCCTGGAGGGAACATTGTCATGGAGAGAAAAAATGGCACATAGCTAAGACTGTGGGGATTGATAGATAACCTTTTTTCCATAAGGAAATTAATCTAAGATTTTTTGCATAATGTAAGTACTGTGGTTTTGAAGGGCCTGCCTCCTTCACTGAAAAAGCTGAAGCGTAAGCCTTTGGGCTGTAAGCTAAAAGAAATGACATAGCTTCCCTGCTCTTAGAGGCCCCTTCCTGAAGCTGGTAGCACGACCACTAGACCAGTGGCCCAATACCTGGTAGTAATCATAAGACCAGTGAGAGAAGCATGACAACCTCACCAAAAGACATTGCCAGCTCTGCAACATGTGTGGAGGGGCTCCTCACGCCTCCAGTGTTGCAGAGGTGTGTCCACGCTTCCTGCTGGTGCTATTTGTATTCGTGGGAGAGTGTGCCCTATGTTCGTCAGGAAGTGTTCTAATCTGACTTTGCGGGCAGTGCTATTCTTTAAATGCCTTTGCTTTAACCTGTTTGTGTCATCTGATTGACTTATAAAGGCAAACACATGTATAGAGACTCCTGAACTATGGCTTTTGAGTGCCTTGAATCTGATGTAGCATTTTCTGAGTGGCCTCACTTAAGGAAGGAGAGTGCCCGGAGGTGGAACACATACTTCCAGCCTGTAATTCCATCTTACTATTTTTCTCTTCCTTGTTTTCTCATTAAAAGCTTATATCTTATTATCTGACCAAAGAGTAGTGTAGACAAATACAACAGTTATAATAATGTGAGTAAATGGTTGATAATCACTACAATTTAATTTACCCTACAATGGATTTTGACCTTGGTACCACTTCCTCTACTTTACTAGGACTTGGTCCTCTGTTGATGACTTGGGAATGCATTTAATATGCTATACAGAGTTACAATAAACTAGATGGAAGGTTTTACCACTGCAGGAAATGAGCATTCTCATTTTAATATTTGAAACAGTGCTCTAGGTTAGGTTTTGGACTTGTAAATTGCGATCTTGTCTGCGGGTTTGTTTCAGTGGTACTTGTTTTCAATGACAAAATCATCCAGAGCTTTAAAGTAAATGGAGATGCTCTGCTAGTTTCTTAAGGGCCTGATCATAATGAGGCAGCTCTTTCTCAAGCTTCTGTAGCTCTAAATTCATTGCTGTTTTAACAGATAATATTCTTCTTAGGAATTTCACTTGGAGCCTGCACTTTGCCATTATGAACACTGATCATATCACTAGAGAACATGGGTCTATTTATAAAGTGTATTTTGAGGGGGAGAGTAGTCAATAGCAGGTCTAAACCTTAGGCTCATCTGTGAGGAACGTTTACAGATCTTCCCATCTTCTCTCCCTTCTCCCTTTCCTTCCCCTCCAAAATACTGCCCAAATAAAGCAGCCTGTTCTAGTGTCATGTAGTAATGGGGAGATGTAAACCTAGAGAGCAGGGGTATTTGTGGTGTGGGGTTGGGGTTTTGTTGGTAGAGAGAAGATTGTTTTCTCCCTCTTCTCATTGACTTTTACCACTTGATGATAACAGTGGTTCACATTTATATAGCATTTTCAGGGTTGAAAGCACTTTACATATTTACACATCTCCTTTGATCATCACAACAGCCCTGTGAGATGGAGGTCTCCGTAGTGAAGATGCTTTATATAATAATAGCAGCTGATATTATATAGAATTCTTTAAGGTTTGCAGAATGCTTTCTATGCATCATTTCATTTGATCTTAACAACAGCTCTGGGAGGTAATTCTTCAGCTTGTTGACCCTCTGTTACAACTCTTTGACTCGGGAAGGTTGAGTGACTTCCCTAAGGTCCCACAGCTGCTTCTCTTGTGGATTTGGGAAGTCTGTGGCTCAGATCATGAACTCTCTGGATAGTACAGTGGATACTTCAGGTCTCAAGCATGGAAAGTATGCAAAATGAGAGAGATGCTATTCTTCATCAAATATCCCATTTTCAAGCCAGCATCGTACATTCATGTTGCTGAAGGCAAGAGTTAGAGGTACATTGTCCAGGCACGTGAGGAGTCTTTACTTTGGGGTATGGTATTTTCCAAAGTATGATTTTAATTCCTCTTAGACAGTGTTATATGGTGATATTTATTGCCAGAAGATGAGGACACAGAATAGTAGAAGGAAGGAGAGAAAAAGGCTTTTATTAAGTACCTTCTATGTTCTGGGCACTATGCTAAATGTCTTCAAATATTATCTCATTTGATCTTTACAACAACCCTAGGGGTGGGTGCTATTTTTATCCCCATTTTACAGTTGAGGAAACTGAGGCACACAGCAGGAAGTGCCTTGCCCAGAGTTGGACAGCTGATAAGTGTTGTCTGAAGTTCGCTTTGAACTTGGGTCTTCTTGACTTTAGGCTCAGCTCTTCATGCTCTGTGCCTTTCCTATAATAGAACATTGGACAGCACCAGAGACACCCATATTCTATTGTCCCTTCAAATGAATTGTTACCTTGGCTGAGTCATTTAACTTTCTGAGTCTTTTTTGTGATTTGCAAAATAGGGCTAATTCCTTTCTAGTTTTGAGATTTTAGGTCGAGAACTAGAAAACATCATCCTAAAAAGGAAGGTCACAGACCTCATACGTTTTCTTGGCAGTAGTTGTTTGCTTTGTTATTTGTTAAATTAGTAATGCCTTATTATCAGGCAGTGGATTCAAAGTGGGCTTTGTTTATTTGTTTTGTCTGTGTAAAACTCTAGAAGTGAACAAAAAGGGATAAGGTCGACTAGGGCAGGAGACCTATCCGGGCAGAAAAGTTTAGATGTTTTTCTTTGTCTATTATTCAGAGAATCTCAAAGCTGAGAAGAGTTTAAGAGGCCATGTGGCCCAACCCTTCCCCCAACAACTGTCCCCTCAATATACCTGAGAAGCGCTCATCCATCTTGTGCTTCAAAATCTGAGTTAGAGAAAAGGGGGAAGGAGCCCACTGCTTTGGCAGCATCCCATTACATTTTGGGGCAGCCCTAATTGGTAGGATGCTTGTTTTGATGTCAAGCTTAATTTGCCTCTTTGCAATTTCCATTCATTGCTTCCATTTCTACCTTCTGGGGCCCAGCCAAGCAAGTTTATTTTTTGTTATTGTATTTATTTTTTAAAGATAAGTTTGTATTATTTCTTTTATATCACCATAATTTCCCCTAGTATTTATTCTCCTCCTCTGCTTCTCCCCTCCCAGAGAACCATCCCTTATAATAAATGATTTTATTTAAAGACAAGAAAAAGAGAAAGAAGAGGAAAAAGTCAGTATTGCTGATCAATGTGTTGGAAAAACACATGTATAACACATGTGGCCCTCCTCCCTCTTTCAAGGATGGGATTTGGGGTATCTTTTCATATTTCTTCTTTTGAGCCATGCTGATTCTTTATAATTTTCAACATTCACTTTTGTTTATTTTTTTGTGTTTCTTTTTGTTTATTTTGTTTTACTCACTGTGTATGTTATTTTCTTGGCTCTAAGCAGAACAATTTTAATTCCTTTCCTGTATGCCAGCCCTTCAGATAATTGAAGATAGCTGTCATGTCTCTTCTGTTTCCTTCCCCCTCCCTTCTCTTGGCTAAACAGCCTCGGTTTCTTAAATTGATCCTCCTGTGGCATGACCTTGTAGCCTTGATGCTCTCAGTTGCTCTCCTTTGGACTCCATGCAGCTTAAGGACTTTTCTTTTGGTAGCTTGCTGTATCATACTGTCAATTCAGGCCACTAAGCCCCCAGATCTTTTTCCATTTCTAATTCTGTTTTTAACCCTAATTTTTAGCTGCAACTCTTTCATATCATGTTAGTTAAGTTTTTTTTTTTAAATCCAAGTTTAAGACTTTACATTTTGTTTCCCCATTGAATTTCTTATTTTTCAATTTGGTCCAATGTTTGAACCTGTCTAGATCTTTTTGGGTCCTGCTTTTGACATGCAGTTGTGTTAGGCCTTCCTTCCCAGGTTTCTGTCTTCTGTACATGTGATAAGTATGCCATTTATGCCTTTATATTCAAGTCATGGATAAAAATGCTAACTAGTAGAAGCACCCAGCATGGGTTGTATTGAGCATGCCTCCTGCAGACCCTCTAACCTGACACTGAGCTGTTTATTAATGACCAGCCTCTGTGTCCTTTCCAGTCTAGTACTGAAATCACCTAAGAGCATTGTTGTTCACCCTAGCTCTCTGCTTGTTTCCATAAGAATGTCCTGAGAGCCTGTCATATACTGTGCCAAAGTCTAGGTAAACGCCATCTCCTCCATTCCCCCATCTACCAGTCTAGTGATGCTATCAGAGAAGGCAGTGGGGTAAGCCTGCCATGAGCTGGTTTTGCTCGAGCCTTGCCCGATCTTTGTGATCACCACTTCCTTTTCTCAATGTTTGCTAACCATCCCTTTAAAGATTTGTTCTATAGTTTTGTTAGAATTTCTAGTCAAACCACTGGCCTGTCCTTGATAGATTCTGTTTTCTTCCTTCTTTTGAAAACCAGGACATTTGTCCTTCTCCACTCTCTCAAATTCTCTGTGATATTTCAGAGATGACTGACAGTGGCTCAGCAATCACATATGCTTTCAGTATCATTATATATAATTCACCTGGTCTTGGTGACTTTGATAATATCTTGTTTTTTTCTAGTTTTTAAAAATTACATGACCAAATTAAGAAATTCTCTTTGTATTTTATTAATATTTTTTTTTCAGAGAGAGAAATTTTCTTTTTTATGGCTTAACTGCATCTCCCAGATTTTGGTATATTATCTCATTGGTGTCATTCTCTTTAGCAGTCATTTCTTAGGTTTCGTTCTTTGACCCACTCATTCAAGACATTGTTACTTAGTTTCTTTCGTGTTTGAGTAGTTTACTTATATTCCTTTCAATTTCTAACTTTTATAGCATTATGAATTACATGTCCTTGTCTTCAGCCCAGCCAGTTTTGGCTCCACTGTTCTATTCTTAAAACCATAATTCTAGAGACCCTCCCTGGGAGGAGTTAAGAAACTCAGAGCTGAACTCCCGAGGCTCACGCATCTTCCTCTTCAGACTGTCCATTTTCCTTTCTGTTGCTGTTCTACCTTTCCAATCACACTTCCAGAGACCGTGCCTAGGAGGAGAGTTAAATCACTCAGTGCTGAATTTGCTGAATCATCATCATTTTCTGCCTTGCTGCCAGTGTGAATACAGTGGTATCCTTGAGATGTTAGAAAGTGAGGAAGCTATCTAGCATATTAGGTGAACTCCTTGTGGCATGCTTATGGAAGGACATAGATAAGAGTTAGCTGAGTGACAGTCTTCATTGTTGGAGGGCTTATCCAAACAGATGAGATCACACATCCACTGGAGCATTTTAAAAAATTTCTTGGGGCTCTAGCAAGCAATCAGTTTTTGTAAATTTACCAGATGGTGCTGTGATGTGTTTATACTTTAATATTCCCATTCAGAAGGTGCCATAAATCTTTACAATTTAATTTTTTCCAACAGTCTGTTAAGCTCTTTTTTCCTTTTTGTTTATTTTTTGGATTAGATATAGCCAGCTCTGCCTAAAGTCTCCTGCAATTAGTGTTTGGCTACCTGTTTTTAAAAATTGGTTTAATTTTTTCTCTAAACATTTAGATGCTATGTTATTTGGTATGTGTTGCAGAAGAAAACCTCTATACTCCACATTTTAGCCAAAATTGGTCAGAGATAGTTTATTAATAAGTAATTCCTGATTGAAGAATGATTCGAATTGGCACTGTTTGCCTGCTAGTTGGAATTCTCCATGACCCAAGCAGTTCCCAGTTAGAATATAACAGTGACCACTTCCATAGCTCTAAGGTTTGCAGAGCCCTTTATGTATGCTATCTTATTTGATCCTCACAATTCTGGAAGGTAAGTGCTATTATCATTCTCATTTTACAGATGAGGAAACTGAGACTGAGAGAGGTTGAGTGACTTTCCTGGAGATTTACAGTTAGTCTCAAGATTCTAGCTGAGATATTCCTGACTCCAGATTTTATAGTAATCCTAAAATGAAAGACTGAATTTCACAGCAATGTAAAATAAGAGTACTTAGTTTGTTTAGGATTTTTAATTAACTTAACAAATAGTAACGTTAATTCCGCTGTACCCTGGGAAAAAAATGTCCCTCCCGAAACCAATCACTCTCTTTTAACTATTCTCCTTTCAGTCTGGTCAAAGGCAAACAAAGAGATATTTCTCTTAACTAAATTAAACAAAGACATATCTACTCTTCATCCCCTGGTTTGGTAACAATAAGCCCAAGACTAATTTTTTCTTAGTTTTAGGGAATCAAGCTCCTTCCTTGGAATTGATTGTCTTCTATTCAAAGAATAATGATTAGATTCAAGTGAGACCAAGGACTTCGGAGTAGGACATTCTCATGATATCATTTCTTAATATCTGTAACACAATTGAGGCCTTAGTGCTATATGCTGCCACAATATATACTCTGTATTTTAAAAGATGTTTCTTGTGTGCCACAAATAATTTGGTTTTGTTTTCTTTTCCCTTCTCTCATTCTTTTGTTTTATTGGGGAGTTTTAATTCATTCATATTTACTGTCATAACAGCCAGATTGGTATTTTTCCTATTTCATTCTTTTGTATTGATTTTCCCCCCTCTTCTTCCATTAGTGCTTGGTTCTTACAATTAGTTCTACTAATTTGATTCCCAACTTGTCCCATAGATTCCCCCTTCTTTACCATTTTAAGGTAAAGTTCCTAATTAAAGTTCTTTGAATTTACTTTATTCTTCTTTCTTAATTATTTTGTCTTTCATCTCTTCCTTATTCTTTTCCCCTTCTAGGCTACTCTGAAATTTAATTCCACTTGATGGCTTTTATGCTTATGTGGGGAAGGCGGGGCAGGGAGAGGGATTAAGCATTTATATAGTGCCTATTATGTGCCAGTGTATGCTTAGCACTTGACAGAACTCTTACTTGTGTCTCTAGGAAGCTGTAGCATGCCCAGTGGCCACACCCTGGTAAAACTGTCTTAGCAGATGGGCTAAATAAGGTTGAGGGGTAACCCACAGGCCTCAGACCCATTGATGAGTTAGGGGGTATCTACCCAAAGCATGTGAAAACTTCCCCTGGTGGAATGGGTGGATGAGAACAATTTGTTCCAATGGCCATGAAGGAGGTTAAAGTAGGTGCTGTGGAACGCTCAGAGTTTGGTTAGACATCGAAGACGCTAAGGTCACCCACTGCATCCTGGGCCATCCCCAGTCATCCTGACTTTTGTCCTAGCACTGGACTTCATGCCTCCCTTGAATCTAGTTCACCTGGGAATCAAGACATCACTCCGTGATGTCATTGCTCTTCTTCTAAAATGAGTGTCCAATCAACGCAAACAACACTGTGTGCTAAGCACTTAACAGGTACCTCATTTTGCCCTCACAATAACCCTGTGAGGTAGGTGCTGTTATTATCCCTATTTTACAGATGAGGAAACTGAGGTACAGAGGTGAAGCAACTTGATGAGGTTCACACAGCTAGTAAGTGTCTGAGGCTGGATTTGAGCTCATGTCTTTCTGACTCCAGGCCCTGTGATCTGTGTCCTGTGTCGCCACCTAGCTGCCTCAAGAGTCAGGAAAGAACCTATGAGGTGTCTCAGAAATCTTTGTGGCAGTTTTAAGCTATTAAAACATGAAACTGCATGAAGGCTTTTAGGATACTTTATAGGTTCTTTCTTGATTCCTTTTATGTTCTTAATTTGTATTATGGGCCAGGCCCAACTTGGTCTGGTCCAGTGTGTTTTTCAGGTTTGGAATTGGAACAAAGTGAGGTGTTTGTTGACTTCAGCAGTTAGAGGCAGCTAGGTGGCTCTGTGGATAGAGTGAGAGTGGCTGGGCCTGGAGTCAGGAAGTCATCTTTTTTTTTTTTTTTTTTTTTTTTTTTTAGTGAGGCAATTGGGGTTAGGTGACTTGCCCGAGGTCACACAGCTAGTGTGTCAAGTGTTTGGTCTGAGACCGGATTTGAACTCAGGTCCTCCTGACTTCAGGGCCAGTGCTGTATCCACTGCGCCACCTAGCTGCCCCCAGGAAGTCATCTTCTTGAATTCAAATCTGTCCTCAAACACTTACTAGCTGTGCGACCCTGGGCAAGTCACTGAACCCTGGTTGCCTCAGTTTTCTCATCTGTAAAATGAGCTGATGGAGTAAATGGCAAACCACTCCAGTGTCTTTGCCAAGAAAACCCCAAATGGGGTCCCATTGAGTTGGACAAGACTGAAACAACTTAACAGGTATGGAAAGGAAATATAGCATTGATTCAGTGGAGTAGTTTCCTTGCTTCTGTGTTGGGCGTGCTGATCAAGTCTGAAGGAAGAGCTAGGTATATTTGCTTTTGCTACCCAGCACCCACCCCGATGCCTTGCATATGGTAGATGTTTAATAAATTTTTGTTGAATTGCTGTTCTTGAGTGAAATTTAAATATGGTACTCCTTCTGGAATATCATTATGTCTCACTGAATTATTCCCCCATCCCCAAAGTGTTAAAAGGTAAAAAAGGAAACAGTTGTAAAAAAGCTTTAAATGAATTAAGAAATGACAGCTATGTAATAGATTATTAAGATAAACTAGGACTTGGTGGGCATTTTTTCCTAAACTTTTCAATTTGGTATCTGGGAGGATACCTATAGTCTCTTATAATTCTTAGTTGGTCTAGGTAAGGAATTGAACCTGTAATTTCATTGATATAGGAAATTCCTGGGTAAGGAAATCCCTTCTACCAATGCATGTCAGCACTTTCAAGGAACTTGAGGTCTTCAAGGGTTGCCTAGACAGTTAAATAACTTCCCCAGGCTGACCCAGCCAGTATATGTTAGAGATGGTACTTGAATGAATGAAAAAACATTTACCTATTGTGATTAATATTTGCCAAGTACTGTCTTAAGTCTTCCTGGCTCTGAGGCAGCAGACTCTATCCACTGTGCCATATTGCTTCTCTTGATTCCCACTGTCTTCATTTAGAACTTACTTATCATGGGAAGACTTCCTATTTAGTTCATAAAATATTTTTCTTATGAAATGAAGAAAAGCCTTGTGCTTTTGTTGAAGTTAAATTCAAGGATTCTCTGGTAATGACTATTGGGATGTAAATAAATGTTTGGAGAAAATAGCCCCATAGTAGTGTTAGCGTATGTCAGTTAATACTGTCCGTGGACTTTTTTTAAATGGATTTTTATTGATATCTTTCTTTTAAAATTGGCAGTGTTCTGCCTATATCCCACCCCAGAGAACCATATTTTATAATAAATAATTTTAAGTGAAAAAAAAACAGGAAGAAGAAGAATAAGGTGAATCACCATATTTTTCAAAATCTGATGTTTTGTACGATATTCCACATTTGTGGAGTAAGAACCTCTCAGCAAGGGGGAGGTGTCTTTTCATATATCTTCCTTGGGGCCAACCTTGTTCTTTATAATTTTACAGCATTTCTTTTCTTTTCTTTTTGGAGGTAATTGGAGTCAAATGACTTGCCCAGGGTCACACAGCTAGTAAGTGTCTGAGGCTGGATTTGAACTCGAGGTCTTCCTGACTCCAGGGCCAATGCTCTGTCCACTGTGCCGCCTAGCTTCCCCGTAGCACTTATTTCAATCGTTTTGTGATTATTGTTCTTTCTGTTTTGTTTCTAGTTCTTTGCTACGACAAAAAGTGCCGCCATAACTATTGGGTGTAAACAATCCTCCTCAGGTATCACAGTCATTTTCCTAAAACACGGTCTGACCATGTTACTTCCCCACCTCCCCATCTCCCCACTCAGTCGCCTCCAGTGGCTCCCCGTTGTCTCCAGGATCAAATGCAAAATCCTCTGTTGGGGGTTGAGGCCTTCATAAGCTGCCATTTCCCCATTTTCTTATCTTATCCTTCTCCTCCCCTTTCCCCATCTCACTCTGTAGTCCAGTGACACTGACCTCTTTGCTCTTCCTTTTAAAAGACGTGCTGTCTCCCACACATAGACTACTCTGCCTGCTGACTTCCCTGCAGTCCTTCAGACCCTGCCTGCCATCCCACCTTCAACAGGAAGCCTTTCCCACTTTCTTATTTCTAGTGTCTTCTCTCTGTTCATTATTTCAGAGTTTTTCTGTTTGGGTCTTGTGTGTACATGGCTGTTTGCATGTTGTTTCCCACATCAGGTTGTCACCTCCTTGAGAACAGGACTATTTCTTTTTTGCCTTTCTTTGTATCCTAAGCGCTTAGTTAGCACAGCACCTGGTATGTAGTTGGCCCTTAATAAATATTTATTGACTGACTGACTGGGTGACTCAGTGGAGAGAGCACTGGGCCTGGCGTCAAGAAGACCTGAGTTCAGGTATAGCTTCAGATGCGTTGTCCAAGTCACTTAACCTCTGTTTCCTTCAGTTTCCTCACCTGAAAACTGGGGCCCGTGATAGCATCTACCTTAGGATTGTTGGGAGGATCAGGTGAGATAATATTTGTAATGAGTCAGCACAGTGCCTTGCATACAGCAGGTGCTTAATGAATGACTGTCCTTCCTTCCTTGTGGGCTGGCTTTTGGCTTTAGGACTCTGAAGATTTCGATGCTTTTTAAGAAAACGCCAGCTTAGCCTGCGTGAGCTCGATGGGGCTTCTGGGAGCACAACCCTCGTTCCCTCCTTTGTTTGGTGAATTTCTTGGGGTGCTTACCCATCTGGAGCTTCTCTTTTCCTCCCTCCCTCTCTTTTTTATTTATGAACTCAAACATCAACATGCATATTTCAATATACAAAACAGGCTTGCTAATAGCTAATGGTAAAGGCTAACATTTATTTAATGCTTTAGGTTTGCAAAGCACCTTCCAAATATTAGCTCATTTGATCCTCACAACAACCCTGGGAGGTGGGTTCTGTTACTATCCCCATTTTACAGTTAAGGAAACCAAGGCAGACAGAGGTGAAGTGACTAGCCCAAGGTGATACAGCCAGTAAAGTGACTGAGGCTGGATTTGAATCCAGGTCTTGCTCACTTCAGGTCCAGTGCTCTATGTATTGTGCCACCTACATACGAAACTGTACTTCTGTTATATACAGTTTTTATTAAAGTCTATATTAAATTTGAGAGCATCAACAGCATCCTGCTTATTTGTGTACTTTCTGAACTTCCTTCTGCTGTCATCTGTGTATTTTTAAAAATATTTCATTGACTGTCTCTTCTTTCTTTTCTTTTTGTTCATCACTATCGCCACTCATCCTGTCTTCCCTTGTAATTAATAGGTGTAGTGAAGTGAAACTTATCCACAACTGGCCATGTCTGCAAATCTGCCTCATCCAGTGCCTCTTAGCTGAAACACTGGAAGCATCCTTCCTTGTCACTCTTGGGAAGCCATGGTCTCTCCGCGGTGTGAGGCCGTGGCCTGAAGCCAAGGTATGAATGTGATCAGGCAAAGGGAGGTAGCATGCCTCACTCCCCATGGTGTTAAGTTAGGGGGCTTGATTCCAGCACAGTCACACATACCTTAATCCCTCAACACTCCTTCACTCTTCTGTCTCCCTCCCCTGTGCAAGCTTTCAGTCTCTCCTCTTCTGAGCCTGGTGTTGGTTCCTCAGGGCAGTTTTCATCTACCTCTTACCTAGGCAAGATCAACTTGTGGCTTCATCAGGCCTTTTCTCAGAAAGTAGGCTCTGTGCTGAGGGTCGATGTCCCTGTGAGCAACAACCCCATCCCCACCCCCACCCCCACCATTTTTATATGGAACAGAATGAGTTACTTAGGATGAGCAGATGTGTAGGGATTGTGATCTGTTTTATTTTATTAACTTGCTCCCAAACATGACCCCTTTTTTGAACTTTGCTACTTTTGTTGAAGGGTCTCCCAAAGGTTGCAAGCTCTGTGCTCTACTTAATTCTTCACTCTTCCTCACCCCTTGTCAGTTGCCAGAGCTTGCCATTTCTACATCTACACCATCTTTCATATATGGTGCTTCTCACTCCTTACACAGACACCAAATGAGTTCAGGCTCTCATCACCTCTTGCGCAGCATTGCAATAGCCTCTTAATTGGTCTCCCTGCCTCTAGTCTATCTGATATTACATAAATGATTTTCTTGGTTTTTCTTCCTTCACTCAGTATCATTTCACACATGTATTTCCTTCCAGGTTTCTATAAATGCATCATATACATATCTGGACTGGCCTTTTCCTGTATCCTTACATTGATGAGTTATTTAGTCCATCCTCCTTCTGCAGTGTGTCTTCTTCCTGCCCCCCAGAACTCAGAGATCCTGTTGTTGAGTGGAGATGTGGTCCTGGGAAGCCCAGGCCTTACTTAGAGAAGGTACCCACTGTCCCTTCCCCCCTTTTTTCTTACTCTCTCCCACAGTTCCCTACATGGTCAAAGTGAAAGACAAAAAGAACCCACTCTCCCCTGTAGTCTCTAATAGTTTTTGCCACTTTCTTATGATCCCCCTAATTACCTTTGTTATCAACTTCCCATTAACAGCATCTCTCATATATGACCCTTCTCCCTACTCACATAGACACCAAATGAGTTCAGAAGAAAAATACATAGAGGCTCTTTCTTTTTTTCCCAGTCTGGCTGCCTGCTCTTTTTTTTCCCTTTTTGTATCCTTAGCTTTCCTTGCCAGTCTCAGCTCATTCTGAGCTTTAGCATTTGTGAAACTACTCTAACAGGACCTGCCTTGCTTTTCTGTTGCTTTCATTTTCTGTCGATGTACTGTTAAAACCTAAGTTTGTTGGTGAGCTCTCTGTGTACCCATGTTGGTTTCATTTGACAGCTCCCCCCTTTTTCTTCCTTATCCGAATTATTTCTTGTGGTATTTGCAGAATTTCATTCTTGAGAACTTCCTATTCTTTCTTTGCAGAGTCTTAGGCCATAGGGAATACCACTTATTCTGTCTCGAAACCCTTTCATGTCTGCTCTCCCAAAGTCTGACGTGCATGTAAAACTGAGCCGAGCTTCCTTCTTGTTCTTTCTAAATTCCCTGATGGAATGGTTATTACCTTCTGCCAAACCCTGGAAATCGCAATTCGTTTCCTCCCTTGGCCACCAGCTCTTCATTGGGGAGACTTTGATCTAGAATAGTGGTTCTTCTTGTTGGTTTCACCACCTTCTGAGGGATGAAATTATGCTTGAGGCCTGTTGACAAGTGATTAGTTGGTCTGCCTCTGGCAAAAAAAGAGAGAGTGCTCCAGCCAGCGTCCAGGGGATTGAAGTTCTCCATCGCTGCTCTCTCATGCCTTTGTTGCTAGTTTTTGGAAAGTTTCCTGAACTCCTATTTTCTCTTTTTGTTCAGGTGATTGTTATATGTTCCAGTGACAAGATTGCTTCCATTTTTGCCTCTTATCTTTTCCCATATACTTTCCATCATGCTTCTTTCCTCTGGTTCCTGAATATTCAGGAGATCTTGAGTTCAAATATGACCTGTGACATTAATTGGCTTTGTGACCCTGGACAAGTCACTCAGCCTTTGTTTGCCTCAGTTTCCCCAACTCAAATGGAGATAATGGAGATAATAATAGCCCCTAACTCCCGAGGTTTGTTATGAGGAACAAATGAGATAGTATTTGTAAAGCACTTAGCACAGTGCCCAGCACATGGTTGGTGCTTAATATATGCTTCTTCCCTTCCATTTCCCCTTTCTTCCTGTGGAGGAGAGGGTGGTCATCCATGTCAAGGGCAGCAGATAGGTCAAGAAGGAGTAGAACTGCAAAAAGGCCATCAGATCTGATCAATCCCTTTGAAATGGCAGTCTCAGCTTAGTGAGGAGGTGGGAAACTAGGTTACAAAAGACTGAGAAGTGAGAGGGAAGGAAGTGGAGACAAGCGGATCAACAGCTCTTTCTGAATCTGTGAGAAAGAGAGGAGAGTCCTAAGATGAAAGCTTCAGGAGTGGGGGAAAATTGGGCATATTTAAAGGTAGTAGGGGGGGAGCAGTAGCTATAGAAAACGGTGATATTAGAGGGAGTATAATGGGGGGAGAGTGCGCAATGCCTTGGCGAAAAGAAGAGAAACTCCATTATCAGACTCGGGGAAAGGATGTTGGGGGTTTTGTGGTGAAGAGGAGGATAGAAAAAGTACATCATGGGCAATGGCCCCGAGTTTTTCAGTAAAGTCAAAGGTAAGTTCCTTAACCAAATGGGTATAGCAAGGGACAGGTATGAGAGTCGGTTACTGACATCATTAACGTAACAATTATCAACATAACAAATAAACAATTATTAAGTGCTTCCTGTGTGCTAGGCACTGTGCTAAACACTGTAAGTACCAATCAAAGTAGAAGAAAATCAAGTGCCTACCCTGAATGAGCTTACATTCTAATGAGGGAAGACCATCAAAGGGACCTGGAAAGTTGGGATTTGGGGGTAGGGAAAGGTAGTTGTCCTGAGGAAGTCTTGCAGAGATGAATCGGGAGTGGGAGTGTTGGGAGAGAAACCTTGATCAATCAAGCCTTGGCAGCTAGGTGGTGCAGTGGATAGAGTTCCTGGCCTGGAGTCAGGAAGATGAGTCTTTCTGAATTCAAATCCAGTGTCAGAGACTTACTAGCTGTGTGACCCTGGGTAAGTCACTTAACCTTGTTTGCCTCAGTTAGTTCATCTGTAAAATGAGCTAGAGAAGGAAGTGGCAAACCACTCCAGTATCTCTGCCAAGAAAACCCCAAATGGGGTCAGGAAGAGTGGACACGACTGAAAGGACTGAACAACAAGATTGCCTTACTGCAGTGAGGACTCATTTGAGGTTAAATGAATTAAGTTTGTTGTGTGCCCATTCTCCAGCTCCAGGGTCTGGGGCTCAACCTCTGTGGATAATGAAGTTGGACTGGATGACCTCCAGGTCCCTTCTAATTCTCAATTTCATCCTGTGAACCTTCTGGAGTTATCCTGCTTTGACTGTTGACCGATTATTTCAAGTTCATGTGATAGGGGTCAGAGTGAACAGAATAAATTGGAGTAGCTTTAAATCTCTAACTCTAGGTCTGAGTCAGAACTGTGCCAGCCTATACATAGGCCTATATATACAATGTCAACTTAGCTTTGTCGTCAAAAGACATTCTAAGTGAGGAAGTTATGGGTTAATTTTGCTGATTATTTAGTAGATAGTAGCACTGAGTATACTAAGGAGAAGGTGTTTGAGAGTTGTAGAGAATAACAATTGAATATAACCTCCTTGACGGCAGAAGTTGGTT
>NW_020944355.1:3088248-3150979 GCF_900497805.2 Vombatus ursinus | reverse complement strand
CCCCCCCCCCCCCCCCCCGATATATCCCTGGGGGCCTGAGCCCTTCATTATGCATGTCTGGAAGCAGGCTTACTAGGCCTCCACCGAATGTCAGCAAGCAGAGAATATTTCACATGCTGTAAGAACTGGGCCAGCATTGGCCAACTCCCTGTTACACATGACTTTGGCTTTGGTTAAAAAAAAAAAAATCTTTATAAATTATTTTCTGGTGAGGAATTGGCCTAGTATATATAAATATATATATATATATATATATATATATATATGTATTATATAACATATGCCTTCAATTTTCATTTTATTTGCATGTTTCTTGAAAGGAGAAGACACAATAGGTTTTATTGCAAATCAAACAGCCGGTTTCTTATCATTCGTTAGTAGCCTTCTCTTTTCCCCTTCTTTAATTTTCTACCCCTAAAGGGGTAAAAAAATTGTCACCTCATATGAAATATATATGCTTAGATAGAAAGTCAAATTAATATCTCCCATTACTTAAAAGTTTTTCTTGATTTCTTGAGGAAAGGAAATGCCAAGAACCACCTACCTTCTCCTGTTACTTTCTGGATCTGTTTTGCAGAAGAATTGGCTGCCATAAAAATTTAACTGTACCATCTGCTTTTAGTTAGCCGGCAGAAGGGATGGGGTAAATTAGTATTAGCTAAAGGAATCTAGCAACACATTATAAACTACCAAGTAGTATGTTGGTATAAAATGTTATTTCAATCCTAATCCTTTCACACACACACACACACACACACACACACACACACACACCCCACCTGCAAAAAAACAAACAAAAAGACTGGAGAAGAAAAGTAGACTTGATAGAGAGAACATAGGTCATCCATTAAGTGCTTCCTATGTGTAAAGAGCTTATATTCTACTGGGTTGTTGTGAGAATGTAGTGAGATGACTTATGGGAAATACTTTGCAGCCTTAAAATACTATATAAATATGCCAGCTACTGCTGCTACTGTGGAAGGGGTACGGATGCTGTGTGAGCACAGCTAAGTATAATCCAAGATAGTGAGTAAGTGATGAGAGCAAAGGAAGGAATCAGATTAGGAGCTCTGGGACCACTGAACGAGGTAGGGAATACTTTGTTTTAGGGAGTGGAAGGCAAATAAGAGAAGCCTTTGCCCAGGAGGAGGTACCTGACTGAGCCAAGCCTTAAAACATATTGCATTCCATGCATGAGTGAAAAAGCATGGAGGCTGGGGAGATGGTTGCTAGTGGTCGGAATTCAGTAGAATGTAGACTTTGTATGGCGGGGGGGAGGGACAGAATATGAAATGAGGTTAGAAAGTGGAATGGAGCCAGATTCTGGAAGGCTTGAAATACCAGGCTCATGCATTTGGCTTCTCTTGGCCAGAGGAGCTCTACTGCAGATTTTTGAGTAGGGAGTCACCTGGTCAAACTTGGACTTTAGGGAAGTTCTTTTGGAAACCATGGGAAGGATAGATTGGTGAGAGGAGACACTGGAAATCAGAAAGTCACTCTAGGGATGATTGCAGATGTCTGGCTTCTCTGTTGAGAAGCCGAACTAGGTTGGTTATAGTGTGAATGGAGAAAACAGGGTGGGTGAGTAAGAGTGATGTTGTAGACATAGAAATGACAAGGTTCTGCCACTGATTGGAGCATGACTTTTTATTATGCCTAGAATTTTAGGGAGGGTATAGTGGACATTCAGTAATGGAAGATAGTAGACATCTTAAGCAGCCCATATTAATGAAGCTATGGTCGTGCAAATAGGCTGCAATGATAGGCCAGTTGAGTTTTTTTTAAGTCCAAATTTACTTTTCTCTTTCCCATTCATTCATACAAGTTTATAGTCCCCAAGAGCCAGCATGGTCTAGTGGCTAGAGGACTCCCTTTAAAGCCAGAAAAACCTGAGGTCAAGTCCTGTCTCTAAGACATAATGGCATTGTGACCCTAGGCAAGTCACTTAATGTCTCAGTGCTGTAGGCAACTCTTGAAGACCATTCAAGTTGTAGAGGAGATGCTAACCTGTGGTGGTAGAAGGACTTTGCTCATAAAAGGAAGTGAATAAGTGTTTAATAAATGTCTAATATGTGCCAGGTACTGTGCTAAGTGCTTCTTACAACTGTCATCTTTGTGAGGTGAGTGTTGTTATTATCACTGTTTTACAGGGGTTGAGATAGGTTAAATGACTTGCCCAAGGTCACACAGCTGCTAACTCCATTCTACCTGATTTCAGGCCCAGTCTTGCTGACTCCTGGGGAGTTTCCCATGCCAGTGAAGTCCCTGGTCCAGGACCTGTTCTGCTCCCTATTGCACTCCTCCTGGGCTCAATCAGTAGCCTTGTTCTCTTGTCTCCTTCTTCTGACCCATAGCTTAGTGCTAGGGATCTTTTCAGGGAAGTCATTGACTCTCTGAACTAGAAGGTCCATCCTTCTGCTTTTCCCCTGGATACCATTCCTTTCAATCTTTTCTACTTTCCTTATCACAGAAAGATTCTGGAAGTCATCTGGGCTAGCCTCTGCCTGACCCAGAGTCTCCTATAGAGCTGCTGCTTTGTACATCATTAGCCTTGACTTGAAGGCTTCCAGGCAGATGGGCTCCAATGCTTCTCGGGGCAAAAACTTTGCTAGTAACTTCCACCTCTTGTTCCCTATGGGGCTAAGCTGTATATGTCCTCTCTTTCTGAGACACTATCTTGTGTGTGTGGGGGGGGAGGGGAATCTCCTTTCCTCTTCCCCTTTCCTCCATCTTCTCTTTACTTGATTAGATCAATCAATTTTTATGTATCTTTAGACCCCTTCTTATTCTATTTGTCTTCTCATGGATATAAATATAATAATTCTAAAATGTGTTGCCCAGAACTGAACATGATCCTCTTAATGTGCTTTGGCCTGGGTAGAGTACAGTAAGTCAGATCACCTCATCGTTCTGGACGTTATCCCGTTCTTAAAGCAGCCTAGGAAAGCTCAGCATTCTTTTTACTCTCTTTTGAGCCCCTATTCTTCCCTTCCTCGTATCCTTTTGTTCTGTGATGAGAGAGACCTGCCCCTGTCTTCTCTCTCCTGGATAAAATATCGCTGTTCCTTCATCATTCACATCCTCATTTCATAGGATCAGAGATTTAGAGCTAGAAAGAGTCCATTCCCTTCATTTTACAGCTGACATAACTGAGGCCTAGAGAGCTGGCATGACTCGGCCGCTTCCCAAGGTCACGTGGTAGTAAGGAGCAGGACCAGAATTTGAACCTTGGGTCTCTGACTCCAAATCCAGTAGTCTTTCCTCTGTATCGCCACCAGGAAGTTCTTGAATTGAGACCTCTTTGCAAGCCCAGCTTTTGGAATGTGCCTTTCTTTGGTTTCTAACCTTTCTCAAAGATCTTCAGTTTCACCGTAGCCAGAGCTTACAGGCCATTTCTCCAGCTAACTCCTTTTTCATGGTTTTTTTTTTTTTTTGGACACAGACCACTTGCAATATTGGTAGAGAATTAAGTTTTAAGACATGGTCCTTGTCTTCTTATCTCCTGAGCTCCTGCCTATGAAGCCTCATCTCTTCTTGCTCTTCTTTCTCTAGATCCACAGTTGAGCAAATGTCTCAGAAGATAGGATTCAGTGCAGCAAATACTCATTTTTAAAAAACCTGCCCTGTTATCTCTCTTCAGTCTGATGTCACCCTTTGCTTAAAAGGCCTCTGAAACTGTAGATCTTAAAAATGGCATGAAGCTGCTCATCATGGCACCCCCCAAAAAAATCTCTCTCCTTTCTGGTGTGATATAGGAGTTCTTCCTGTCTCTCAGCACCTACTGATTGCTTGATTCAATTCCTCCCTTCCTTTCTGAACCTCTTAATTCCATCACTTTGTAACACCCTATAGCATAAGGCCCATATCGACCATGGGTAGACCCTCAGTCTATGCTTTCAATATGTCATTATTTCCTTTTTGGTTTCTTTGTTCTATTTTTTAAAAATGTAGCTCTTAGGCTTCGATTGAAATGTTTTTATAGTATTGGCACCCCTATGTAATACAGTTTGAGGTAGAGAAACCTCTGGGTCATTTTTTATCTTTTCTGAAGTGGCAGACTAATTATAAGAACCTAGAGAAGATATCTTGGTACCACCAGTGCCTTGAAACGGAGGAAATACTTTTAAAAAAATTGTTCAATTCAGCACATCTTTATTAAGGAACTCCTCTGTCAGAGGCACTGTGGTAGTTGGTGAAGATACAAAGATAAAATGAAAACCAGTCCATTCCCTTAAGGAACTTACATTCTCCTGGGGCATAAAACATTTACAACTAATAGATACAATAAAGTTTTTGATGGAAGACAGTTCTGTCATCTAGGAGAATCAAGGAAAAAACAAAGAAGGATTTTTAAAGCACCTACTATGTGATAGGCACAGTGTTAATCATTTTACTATTATTATCTTATTTGATCCTTGCAGCAACCCTAGGAGGTAGGTGTTCCCATTTTACTGTCGAAGAAACTCTAGCAATTTGAAGTTAATTGACTTGGCTAGAGTATTAAGTGACAGGTAGTAAGTATCTGATAGGGCAGCTAGGTGGCACAGTGGATAGAGTGTTGGGCCTGGAGTCAGGAAGACCTGAGTTCAAATGTGGCGTCACTTAACTCTGGTTGCCTCAGTTTCCTCATCTGTAAAAGGAGCTGGAGAAGGAAATGGCAAACCACTCTGGTATCTTTGCCAAGAAAATGTCATATGGGATCAGTAGGATATGACTGCAGAACAACATGCATTAGTTTTACGCACAAGGATTTTGACTGCTTATTTGGAAAAGAATTTCTGATTCTGAAAAATTAGGCCGTTGTTAATTGTTGTAATATGATATTCTGGACTGGCTTAGTTATATAGCTAGACATACTATAAAGTCTAAAATTCTTTGTCACGATTCCACAGTAAATTGATGTGTTTGTAATATAAACACACAGGCTCCTATTAATTCTGATACATTGTGGCATACTTTAATTTGTCACCTTTGAATCTGTGAAATTAAACACGTGCTGTATATAGAGAACTCTGCTTACATGGGGTGTGTAGTAAGTAATTCATTGGCTTGTGCCCCTCAGACCTAGCATTCTGCTGTCTCTGTCCCCAAGTTTGAAGTTAAAAAAAGACAGAAACAAAAGCAGATGCTGCTCTAAAGATCAGTTTGCTTTTAGTGTACAAGGCTGTCACAATAGATTCACTAAGATTTGAGTCTACAAAATATTCAATAGAAATTGATAGATTCTTGCTTTAAAAAAAAAAGTAAAATTGTCCTCACTGATATTGCATAGCAAGAGATTTTTACGTTCTTGTCTTCATCTCTTCGTTGATAAATTAGTGAATCATAAGATACTTTTGAATAAAGTCTAGTAATTAATGCTTTTTTTTGAACTTGTCTTTTAAGACTTTTCACTCCTATGATCCAAATAAATGGGAATTACTTTAGGATTCATTTACAATTTAGTAGAGCTGTGTTATTTCTTTAAGAAAGGTAATTGGGGCTAGTGGGTCAATGAACCAAAGGGCAGGTGATCTCTAGCCTAGGTTATTCCAAATATGTGGTAACTTGTGCTATTTCTTTAACCTTGTGCTAACCACTGAGAGTTACTAATTGAAAAATTGGGACATACAGTCTTACAGAGCTATCCATTTTGCAAAGCAGTGTTGTGTCTTTTTTTTTTTTCCTCGAAATCAGGACTGGCCAGGAAAATCTTTTATATGTGGTAGCCGCACTTCTACTAATTAAGTCTTGTAACAGATGAATGAGTTGCATGTTTGTTATGATTTAATTAAGATCAGATCTTCCTAGGCCTGAAAGGCAGAAGGCCAGGACAGGAGCTGAGGTTCTCAGTTCCCTGAGAAGCTCACTGGAGAATCCCTGAAGCCCAGTCACTGACACAGTGCTCCCGAGTTTGTGGACTTCAACGCCATCCTTCATTCATACTTTAGAACATTCGCCAACCTCTTTGGCCTGCTCCGCCTGGAACGACTCTCTGCTGTTGCTAGCTTCCTGTTTCTGTAGCTGACATCCTCCTGGGGTTTCCACTTTGTGGAGGAGCCAGCGCTGGCCAGCCTCCATTCTCCTTTCACCTGTCCCTCTGAGTTTCTGGAACTCAACACTATATCCTGATACTGAGTCCCTTTCCCCTTTCTCCCTCCCTTTTGTTTTTGTGTGTTGTCTTCCCGTTAGAGTATAAGCTCCTTGAGGATAAGGTATATCTCTCTTTTTACGTGGATTTTTATTCCCAGCACTTCAGCACAGTGCTTGGCACATTGGAAGCACTTTGTAAATGATTGTTGCCTTGTTGCCATTTTAGTTATTAAAATTATTTTTACATTTTATGTAAAATTATTTAGATAGCTAATTGGTGTACTAGATCAAGTGCTTGCCTCGGAGGCTGGAAGACCTGATTTTGAAACCTCTGATGTTTTCTAGCTGTGTGACCCTGGGCAAATCACTTAACCTCCCTCAAACCTCATTTTCTTCTTATTTAACATGGGAATAATAAAGCACCTACTTCACAGGGTTGTTGTGAGGATCAAATGAGATAACATATGTAAAACACCTTGCAGATTCAAAAGTACAATATAAATGCTAGCTGTTCACATTATTCTTGTCATCATCATCACCACCATCATCACCATTCAATGGTTCTTTGGGTTTAGCTCTGTCTGTTACTTCCTCTTGTAGCTTCATTCAGGTCATGGCACATTGCCACAGGGAGTGTTTTTTCAGCTGTCTCCTTGAGGTACAAACAAATGCAAGTTGTACCTAAAAGGAAAAATTTTATTTTTCATTCTCAGTTTCTTGAACTATGTATAGGTCAATTACCTTTACCTGTATTTTGCTGAAAGTGGATGCTTTTTTTGTGGGCAAGCGATATGAAACTATATAAAAAGATAGTTATTATTCCTATGTAGGTAATATGACTGGGAAATTTTCCAACTTCTTTATTGAATTAAAAAATGATTCTAATGTCATTTAGAATGACAAACCTTCACTTTCTTCAGGGTGCCAGTAATGGAGCTAATCATCTCTTGCTGTACAAGATCTCACATGTGTAAATGGATTTGTGATCTCATTGATCTGTATATTCCTTTTAACGATGCAGATGGCACCCCATCAATACATAACTATCCTGTGCGCCTGCCTCTTTCCCACTTTCTGATTTTCTAATGAAACTTTAATGAAAATGTGAGTATGGGCTTTTCCCCAGGTTATAAAAACCTGACATGTGAACACCCCTGCATATGAATGCTAGACTGAATGACTGGCCTATGTTCCTTGATCCTAGAGAATTGAGAGCTGTATTCCCTTCTCCCTGTAGACATTGACCAAAGCCGGTGCCAAGAGAAGTCTTTTCCTGACTAACCATATTGCTTTCTCACTGGGTATCTATTGGGAGTTTTCATAGCTATGACAGATGTGTATGTGTATATCTGTATTTCTGATGTTACCACATTTCTGTCTTGAGGGGCACCTGTGGCGGCACACAAGTATTCTCTGAGCTGCCCTAAATTCCCTTTGCGTTGAATTCCTTGGAAGGCATTTTCCCTAAGAAAGCACTAATTCAACATATATCCATTGAGTAGCATTGTGTGAGGAACTGTGCCAGGTATTACAGGAGATAGAAAAATGAATGACAAACTCCCAACCCTCAATGAACTTATAGAGACAAAGGGAACTGTGCAAGAAAAAGAAGTAAGACTATATCAATTCTATGAGAGATACATCCGAAGTCCTATAGGAAATTAGAGAAAGGGAGAGATTAATGTTGTAAAAGTAGGGTATTATTTTCTCATTGAAAGTGTTTTTTATGGGCTTAAATAGCCTTTGAGAGGATAGCCTGAGAAAGCGATAACAGAGTAGGAAGGGACGTCAGAGGTTAGCTCTTTAAGCCTTTCTTCAGAACATGAATCCTGTCAATGACATTCCTGACAAGTGGTCATCAAACCTCTGCTTGCAGATGACCAGTGAAAGACTTCCTGTTCCATTTCTGGACAGCTTACTAACCTCGTTGTGTCAAGTGTTCCAGGTAGGGCATGAAGACTACTCTCTGCCGTTCTGGTCACCTTAGCTTACAATGGTCAACTCGGGGTCATTGCCAGTCATGAACTCCTAATGACTCTGGAGGAGAGAGTGAGGCTGATGACTTTGCACAGCCCTGCCTCACTTCAGTCCAATTCACTTATAAGTCAAGACATCACCCTCATGATGTCATTGGTCTTCTTTGATAACGAAGGGTGAACAGCAACTCTGACACTCTCTTCTGGTATCTACCAGTTTGTCAATGTACCTTCCAAATGTGGCATTTAGAACTTGATATAATATTCCAGATGATGTCTTACAACTCAGGATGTGGGAAATGCATTCAGAATTAAAAATAATTAACACAAATGCAAACTAACGGAGGACTATGGCTTATTTAGAAGATGGAGACTGTATAGGCCAGGGATTCTTAACTATTTTTTTTTTTACATTTTTTTTTTTACATTACATTTGACATCCTAGTGAAGCCTATAACCCCCTTTTCAGAATAACGTTTTTAAATGCATAAAATAAAATACATAGGATTACCAAGGAAACAAGGTATATTGAAATACAGTTATTAAAAATATACATATAAACCATGTTTTTATATATATGTATATACATACACACATATGTTTGTATTTGTATAAAACATTCATGGATCCCAGGTTAAGAACACCTAGTATAGGGGTTCCACTTTAAAATATTGTAAACCTCTAAAATTGGTTTTGTTTTTAGAAAATATGAACTTATAAAACTTATGGAAATTTGAGAGAAATTATTTACTTCAAAAAAGATCTCACTATAGGTATCCTTTAGTAAGCAGTGCTAGGGCTTTTAAAACATGATTTGGTTTACTAAATGATGATTTATGCATGAAGAATACTTCTATTAAAGTAGGGTAGGTTGTTAGAAATATTTCTTTTCATTATAAACTATTTTCAGTATTCTGTTATTCTCAAAGTTGTTTGAAATGTCGGGTATGTTATAAAAAAATTAGAGAATGAAATATCGTACATGAAGACATGAAGGTAGTAAAAGGTTAAATGACTTGCCCACAGTCACATAGTAAGTATCTGAGGCAGAATTTGAACCCCTATCTCCTGAGTCCTAATCCATCAGTTTTTGTCTCTCATGCCAAAATGCTTCTCTATACAGACGTTCTAAAAATATGAACAACAAAGAAAACTAGGGAACCTTGCATTAGGTGGAGAATTCAGCCTCATAGGTATCATTGTGACTTTGTAGGCTAGTCCCCAGGAGGTGGACTCATCATAGTCATAGTAAGTCAATTATCAATAAAGCAGTAGACATTTTTTAAGCACCTACTCTGTGCCAGGCACTGTGCAAAGCACTAGGGGTACAAAAAGAGGCAAAAGACAGCCCCTGCCCTCAAGGAGCTTACAGTCCAAAAGAGAAGACAACATGTAAACAAATATGTACAAAGCAAGAAATATACAGGACAAATAAGAAGCAATTAACAGAAGGAAGGCATGAGAATTAAGAAGGGTTGGGGAAAGCTTCCAGTAAAAGAAGAGATTTTAGTTGGGACTTGAAGCCAGGGAGATAGTACTCAAAACAGAGGCAGATCATACCGGGGGAGAGGATCAATGGAGGAGGATAGCAGAATGAATTAAAAAGCAGAATCCAACAATGCGTTGTTGAGAAGAAATGCACTTGAAGCAAAGATTCCCCCAGAGTTAAAATGAGGGACTAGAGCAGAATTTTTTATGCCTCATGCAAATTCCAAGAAGGAGAGAGCTAGCAATCATGATCTTAGACAGGGCGATAGTAAAAATAGACATGATTGAAAGAAATAAGCAGGGAAACCACATTATGCTTAAAGGCACCCATAGATAATGAATTAATATCAATATTTAATATGGACTTACTAAATGACATTGTACCTAAGTACCTGAAGGAAAAGTTAATTGAATTACGGGGAGAAATAGACAGTAAAACTGTAAGTGGAAATTTCCACGTGTCCCTTTCTGCTCCAGAGAAATCTAAGAAAATGATAAATAAGATAAAAATAAACTTAAGGATCTGAATTGATTTTTACTGGTGATTATTAAATGGTACTTGAAAAGAGTATGCAGAAATATTCAAGCTATCCTTTACTGACCACAATGCAATAAAAAAGGAACTTTGAAGAAAGGATTAAGTTTTAAATGGAAAATAAATAATTTATTCCTAAGAAACTGATAGGTCAAAGAATAAATCATAGAAACAAGAAATAGTTTCATAAAAGAAAATAAAATGGTAAGAATGAGACAACATGTTTAAACTTTTGAGATGTAGCTGAAGCTATTTTTAGAGGAAACTTTTTTTCTTTAAACACTTCATCAGCCAAAAAGAGGGAAAAAAATGGGTATGCAAATTAAAACTAGTAAAGAAACAAATAAAACAAAAACTAAACACAAGAGCTGGAAAATAATGGGGATAGTTAGTCAATAAACATTTATTAAACACCTATTCTGTGCCAGGCACTGTGCCAAAGCCTGGGGATACAAAACAATGTAAAAGACAGTGCCTTCTCTCCAGGAGCTCATAATCTAAGTGGGTGTGGCATAGCGTACCAGCAACTATATACAAACAGGCTATACATAGAAACAATGGGAAATAAGAGGGGTCAGGAGCCTTCTTACAAGAAGGTTGCATTTTAGCTGAGAATTTAAGGTAGTTGGGGAAAGCAGGATGTGGAGATGATGAAGGACAGCATTCCATCCATGACTAGGAGACAGCCAGGGAAAATACCCAGATTGGAGAAAGGAACAGCAAGGAAACCAGTGTCACTGAATGGAAGAGTATGTGGTGGGGATGTGGGGAAGGAGGAAGGAGTAAGAAGAGTGGGAACGTGTGTGTGGGTGTGGTGGTCATAACCTGTCAGGTTATGAAAGTCTTTGAATGTCAAACAGGATTTTATATTTGAGCCTATAGGTGATTAGGAAACTGCTGGATTTATTGAGTAAGAGGGTGACATGGTCTGATTTTGGTTTTAAGAAAATTACTTTACCAGTTGAATGGAGGCTAGTGAAGTAGTTCTGGCATGAGGTAATGAGTACCTCTACCGTGTTGGTGACACTATCAGAGGATAGAATTGAAAACAAAAATGCTATTGAATTGATAAAAGTAAAAGCTGGAGTTTTTTGGGTTTTTTTTTTGGATGAGGGAGGAGGGGGAACTATTACAAAAAGATAAATGTTTAGGTAATTTGAGTTAAAAGAAAACAACATTGCCAATATAAAAAAATGAAAAAGAATTCATAACAAATGAAGAGGAAACAAAATTATCTGAGACTTTTGCAAGTTAAATGCAGGCAAAACTGATAAATTAAATGAATAAATATTCACAAATATATAAAATTACCCAGATTAGTAGAATAAGAACTTAACCTAGTTTCAGAAAAAGAAATTGAATAAGCCACAAAGGAATTGTAAAGAAAAAAAAAACACCAAGGCTAGATTTACAAGTGATTTCAATCAAACTCATAGAACAATTCATTCTGGTATTACATAAATTGTTGGCAAAAATGGAGAAAGAAGGGATCTTTCTATGAGACACACAGAGGCTTTATATCTAAACCAGGCAAAGATAAAGCAGAGAAAGTTTTTTTGTCTGCCACATCATGCTATTGACTCGTATTGAGTTTACTGTCCACTTAAGCCCTCAAATCTTTTTCAGGACAACTCCTATTTAACCACGCCTCCACCATCTTGGACTTGTGAGGTTGATTTTTTTGGTACTCAAAGTGAAAGATTCTGCATTTATCTCTTGAATTTCATCTTATTAGGTTCAGCCCAATGTTATAGCCTGGCAAGATCCTTTTGAACCCTCACTCTGTCAGCCAGTGTTATTAGTTATCTCTCTCAGCTTTATATCATTGGCAAATTTGATAAATATGTTATCTAAACTTTTTCCAAGTCATGGATAAAAAATTAAATAGCACAGCTCTTCATCATCAAGCAGTAGCCTGGGGTTCTTCATTGCAAATGACCTGCCATGTTGACATTAAACCATTACCAATACTCCTTGAGTCCAGCCATCTGAATAGTTCTGACTGCATCTAATTGTTTTATTCATGTGTTTCCTTTTCCTCTACAAGAATATTTTGAGGTACTATTGAGATTGAGATTCACGGGTGTTATGAAAATCAAATGAAATAATATATGTAAAGCATTTTGTAAACTTTACATAACTATGTAGATGTTAGCTATTATCAAAAGTTTGGCTAAAATCTAAGTAAACTCTATCTGTAGTGTACTCTCTTATCTACTAGTTTAATAATCCTGTCAAAAGAAGAAATAAGGTTAGTCTGACATGACCTGTTCTTGAAGAAGCTGTGTTGTTTCTAAAATCATTGCTTCCCTTTCTAAGTATTTCTGGACCATGTCTTTGATGAACCATTCTGGAATTTTCCCAGAGATCAAATTAAGCCCACTAACCTAAAGTTTGAAGTCTGCCTTCTCTTTCCCTTTTTGAAAATTAGGACATTTGCCTATTGTCAATCTTGCTGTCCTTCTATTTTCCATAGTCTTTCAATGTCATTCATTGATAGTAGCTTCACTTGTTTTCACTACCTGAGGATATAGTTCATCTGAAGGGGATGACTTGAATTGATCGTGGACAGCTAGGTGCTCTCTTACTACTTCCTTAATTATTTTGGGTATTAATTACTCTGTTAGCCATTTTTATTGTCATTTTCAGTGCAAAAGTCATTCTCTGTTGCAAAACAAACAAACAAACAAACAATCCCATCAGCCCTTAAACAACCCGTGACAAAAACAAAAAGAAAAAAAAAAACATTTCCAATTGAGCAGCTCTGCTTTTTCTCCTTGTCAGTTACCCCCCAGTGTTCGAATCTGACCTTGTGACCCTAGTTAATTAGGTAGGTGATCCTGGGCAAGTCACTTAACCTCTCTCTGCTTTTTGCATCAGAAAATCACAAATCTTTGGAGGATTTTGACTACAAGTATTAATCATAATCATCAGTTCTTGAAAGTTGTATCATTCTCTGTTTACCTATTGAGGAAAACCAGTTTTAGGCAGTTATGCTAAACGGGAAAATATGACCAGGAAGTTGACCTTAGTTAAAAAGTAATTAGGTGATGTGTTGCTGTTAAGAGTCATCAATAGTAAAATGGTAAAACTGGAAGTATCAAATTTAAGATCAACTCACCTAGAAGTTTACTTGTCATGATTTAGGAGCTCTGTGTAAGCCAGAAACAAAGGAGTTTAAATCAATCTGATGCTTTATGTAGTTTGCTCTTGGGAGTCACTTTGAGAAATCTGCTCACCCTGAAAGGGGCAAAACGTAAGAATTGACGCACAAATCTGAACAAACTGAGTGGATGTCATCCGGTCACTTTGGAGAAGATGATGGAGTTTACATCAAAGATTACAGACTAATGGTGCAAACTATTAATAGAGTTAAATAGCATTTCAAGTCATACTCCTGGGACATTTAATGCAATAATTCACTTTTGGCTGAATTATGTATGCTTTCACATGGCAACATTGATTGAACATTTCAGATTTATTCTGTGTCAGCATTGAAGTTAATCAGTCATGGTTAAAAGGAAGTAGGACACACATGGAATGTAATTGCTTTGGATCACATTTATTTCTTTATCAAGCTTTGATATATTTAAAAATCTTTATTGCTAGGTTTGGTTTTTACAATACCCACAGTACCCAATCTTTCCCACCACTCTCCCTCTCATAGAGAGCAGGACCTTAGAACAAAGATTGACAAAAAGAGAAAATCAAATCACTAAGCAAAACTCACCACATAGTCCAAGTCTGACATTCAGTGTAGGGTTCTGCCCTCAGAGCCCCCCTGCCTTTGCAAAGGAAGAAGAGAAAGCAGTGTATTCCTAGATCTTTATAGTCAAGCTCAGGAATTCTAATTGTGTAGCATTCAGTTCTGATTTTGTTGTTGTTCTTTCCATTTACTGTCATTATGTTTATTGTTTTCCTGGTTCTGTTTACTTCATTCCTCATTAGTTTATATAGGTCTTGTCAGGCTTCTTTGTATTTATCATATTCTTTAATTCTTATAGAGCAGTAATGTTGCTTCCATTACATTCATGTAACACAATTTGTTTAGCCATTCCCCAGTCGGTGGGCAGCTATTTTGTTTCTAATTCTTTGCTACTAAAAAACATGGCCGTTATAAATATTTTGCTGTATGTGGGACCCTGTATTGCAGGATGCATTTTACCACAATTCAGAATGAGATATTTCTTCACATTTGATTATTATTTTATTATATTTTCTTTATTATAAACTTGAACATCAACAAATATGATAATTTCCATATACAGTATGATGAGTAGAAAAATGATGTATATGAAATCAGAAATCTGTTAGGTACTGCTTTTAGAAAATATATGTAACAAATTTAACATGGTAGTTCTAAAACTGCCATGCTTGTCTCTGTTTCTGAACTTCCTTCTTTCTTCTTTTATATTTGATTATTGATCAGATATGTAATCCCTATAGAAATGAAGTTCCAAGTCATGGCTATTGTAGGGAAGATGTGATTATCTCATCAGCCTTATTATGAGAATTACCATGGCAATTTAATTCCCACTCCGTAACAGTGAAATTAAGGCAACTTTATGGTCTTTTATTCTTTGGGATTGATTTTTCCCTTGTTTGTCAAAACAGACCCAGCACAGCCTGCGTTAGCCTCTAGTCACTTCCTTTGTTACTACCTAAGGAATTAAGGACATATCTCTCCTTGAGGTCTGTAGGTGCAACAAGGCCATTCACTTGAGTCTCTCTGGCATATCTTTGGCAGGAGTTGTGCTGTCAGCTGACTTTGTTCATAGCAGGAAGAGATTTTGTGTCACAAACTAATGGACCAGAAGGAAATCCGGTAGAACGTCAGCTCCTTGGAGGCACAGGCTGATTTTTTTTTTCTTTGTGTCACTGGTATCTAATATAATACCTTGCACATAGTAGGTTCATGTTGTATTGAATTGAATTTAAGCAATCTAGAAAGTGTTGCCTCCATCAAAAAAGTCATTTGGGAAGCCTGTACACTTATTTGCTCCTTCCGCTCCCTCTGACCCCCCAGTATTGGAGCATGTCTTTTAGAATTGTTTTTCCATTGCCCATTTGTAAGCCTCGCCATGGGAATCTGTCATTACTAGAAGATCGAGATTTGAAGTCTTGCTCTGCTGTTTATTAGCCTTGTGATGCTGGGCAAGATGAACATCCGAACCACATTTTCCGTTCAACCTGTGGGGCAGGTTATATATAACTAACTCCCTCAGTTTTCTTCTGCTTTTTGAATCTTGTAAGTGGCTTCACCTATTCTTTCCTCCTTTTGAGCTTTTGCCAAAGTTAGGTCCTCTCTTTATTGGCAGTCTCTGCCTCACTCCCTCTTAGCCTCTCCATGACCTCAACTCTTGTCGGTCTCATGCATCTTCAATTCCTTTATTTCTGGGCCTTTTCTCTTGACCTGCAAACATGTCTAAGTTTGCCCTATCCTGAAAAAAAAAAACCCTTTACTCAACCCTGCTACTCCTGGAAGCAATTGGACTTTCTATCTCCTTCCCTTTTGGACAGATTCCCTAGGAAGAATCGTCTGCATTCTTGCTTTAATCCAATGCTGCCAATCTCATGGTGTTGGAATGGCTGAGAAGAGACCTGGAGCCTGGTTGTAGGCGAGATAACATGATAGTTGACCCATCAGAGCCCTGGCAGCTGGTTTGTGGAGGAGGACGATGGTCACGTATAGGTAGCATGGTGAAGGAAATGGCTTGGGAAGATGCTATGATATTGTGTTCCTTCTCTTCCAATAACCTTTAGGTATATACTTCATGCATTTGAAAACATTATTCAGAGAAGGAGTATCAGTGTGATTGCCAAAGGGGTTCATGACATAAAAAAGGTTAAAAATCCAAACTTTATTATAATTACTTTTTTTTTTTTGATGGTCTCTAGCTTGTTGGTTTTCGATAAGCAGTTATCTTACTATCAGCTTAGCAACTAGATGGTGCAGTGGATAGGGCACTGGGCTTATAGTCCAGAAGATCTGAGTTAAAATGTGGCCCCAGATACACATTAGCTTTGTGACTCTGGACAAGTCGCTTAATTTCTGTCTGCCTCAGTTTCCTCATCTGTAAGATGGGGATAATAATAAGACCTATCTCCCAAGGCTGTTGTGAGGATCAAATGAGATAATATTTGTAAAGAGCTTAGCACAATACCTGGCACAGAGTAGGCACTTACTAAATGCATGTCCCCCCCTTTTTTTTTCCCTTTCCTTTCCCCTTACTTTTTGGTTTAATAGCCCTTTTGATCAAATTTGGAAGACAATAGACAAATAAATTCTTTCCGGCCTCTGCTGAGTATACTTCATCCTTGGCCAGGCCAGGATATTAAAGTATTTAACCTGTGGTCTAGCAATCCAAATCCCTTTTTCAGACAGCATCTCACTCAGCTGTTTACTTCTCCAATTCACTTTTTTTCCTCCTCCTCCTCTTTCTCCCCTACCCCCTCTTCTTTTTTGGAACTATTTGTGGATTTATACACTTTACTTCCAAACCTTCTCCTTAAGACATTTATCAACAACTTGGTAACTACACCCAGCTCCCTTTCCTTTTTCTTTGGAACTTTAGAATCAGAATGGATTTCCTCTTGCTTTTCTTATAGCCTCTTACTTGTTTTTTTTCCTCCAATCGGTTTCATTTGCCTTTCTTATTCATCTTGCTAACTCCTTTCTCCTTGAGTCCTTCTTTTTAGGTCTTTACTCCTCAATCCTTTTCCTCTTTCAGATTCACTTGTTTAAATTGAGCCCTTTTTTTCCCCTTCAGCTCAAGTGTTCATATCCTCAAGGTTTCTGAAATTTCTCTTTTCCAAATTCTTTCTCTGACTTTAATAAGTTTAAACTCTGACAATTTGCTTCTTGTTATTCAGCGAGAGTCCTTCACACTTCTGTTCTGCTGGTCCCCAACCTCCCCCTTCCCATCCCTCCAGTAGAATGAGAATGCAGGTATAGACTCTCCTTACTGTAATGATGGGGCATTTATATTTCATTGCCAGTTTCAACCCAAATCTGAGTGGCTCAGTCTGCACAGTCTGGTCTTTGTATTGCACCTAGACTCCCCTCCCTACCCCGATTGAAAAGTCAGGATCAACAAAGATTCTTCCTGTACGTACAGGAGTATTTTGTCATGCTGGTTACCATAGCACTGGTTAGAATGGGAATGGCTCCATGGAACACACATGCCCAGAGAACATGCTTACAGGGGCTATGTGTAGCTAAGGCAACTTTGGCTTCTTAGGTGGCATCCCTGCTGGATCCCCTTCTGTCTCTGATGCTTTTGCTTGTTTCCCCACTGAGCTGCTTATGTCAGTGAACTTTGAGCTGCTTTGTCTCTTGACCTGGGTTTCCCTGCTATTCTGTTCTCTCTGCTGCAACTCAGCCACATTTCTTTCAGCTTTTTTAGCTCATAGCCCCAGTGGTATTTCAGCTCTTTTATGATACTAGACCCCACCAAGCCACAACAGGCCAGCAAACTAGGGAAGTCTTTAGGCATTTAAATTTGTCTTTTGAACTGAACGTCTTGATTTCTCCTTGAATATTCTCAGTCTAAACTCTTGTTTGGGCAGCTAGGTGGCACAGTAGATAGATAGAGTGCCAGGCCTGGAGTCAGGAAGACCTGAGTTCAAATGAGGCCTCAAACACTTACTTGCTGTGTGACCCTGGGCAAGTCATTTCAACCTCTTTGCTTCAGTTTCCTTATCTGGAAAATGAACTAGAGAAGGAGATGGCAAAACTCCAGTATCTCGGCCAAGAAAATGGAGTCACAAAGTGTTGGACATGACTGAAACAACTGAATGGCAACAAAAAACACTAGTTTGAATTGTGGCCAGAAAGTTCCTTTTAACTCTTGTTCTACCCCATTTCTATCCTAAATCTATACAGATGGGATGTATGTGTGTGTGGGGGGGTGGGGTGGGGGAGGAGTGTTCCACCTTAACTGACTACAAAAGACCTGGAAGGTTGTGTGATGGTAAGAATCTTTTTAGTTCCCATGATGCTTTAGGTCCCTACAGATCACTTCCTGGAGAAAGACTGAAAGGGGCTGCTGAATGGACTTGTTGGTGATGGTGATCTTTTGCTTCTTGTCCTACTTGCCCCATAGCCACCCAGTTGTTAGGTTTTTTGCCTGTTCTAGAGTTGTTCATACCATCTGGGGACCTAGCCTTAGGCTTCTGTTTGGTCCCTCCTTAGTCTCTTGCTTGTGGCCATTGGAAAAAATCCCCTTATTGGCCGGCTGCTCGTGTTCTTCTCTTGTCCCCTGTCAAAGCTCCTTCAGCCTTGGTCAAATGGGCCTCCATTATGATCCTTAAAAAACCCCAGCTTCTTTTTGTATCATAGTATAGGCATATATAAAATGTTTAGCTTTGTCATGAAGCATGCTGTTGGGTGAGTGAAGTATTCGTTTTAATTTCTTTTGTAAGGCTGTTAAGGTTCAGATGAGCACCGTATCTGGACAGATGGGAAAGGAATCTTGATTTTGTTGACTTATGGGCCTTTATTGCTTACTGTCTTCCTTGAGGAATTAATTGATTAGTCTTCCTCAGAAAACCAGAAGAGACTTCTGATTGAAACGTATATTACAGACTCCTTTATTTCAGTTGAAATCATTAGCCCATTTCTTTTCCTTATTTAAAGGTAGGGTAGTATAATGGCTGGAGAGCCTCCTTCAGAGTCAGGAAGGCCTGGGTTTGAGTTTGCCTTCAACTTAAGTCATTAACTCTGTGACATTGGACAAGTTATTTAACCTTTTGATGTTTTAGGCAGCTCTCAGGATTGCTACTCAGGATGAGTTGCTGCTTTTTCCTGTTGGAGCACAAAAAACTGGGAACTCTCCTTATTCTTGGTGCAATTATAGGTCCAGCCCCGCCCCCCTCCCCTAAAAGTGAAGAAAGCATAGAAAAGTAATGTCTTATTTTCTTTTCAGTTGGGGGAAGAGTTTTGAATTATATACTATTTAGCTGGCAATTTCCCTGGTACAAGAGTAATTTCAACATTGTTTCTAAATCATTGCATTACCATATAACACTAACCATGAGAGAGTTGATTCCTTATTTCTTGCTGTTTTTGTTAATTTCTGGCTGATTGAGAAAATTAAAACTTAATTTTCTTTCAGTAATGAATGGCTCTTGTATTGTAATCAGAACATCAGCATTGGAGTTTATAACTAAATCAAACATTTTTCTTATCCTTAAGGGTTTGAGATTCTAGAGTGATGCTGGTATGATATATAGTTCTAGTTTATATTAATGTAGTTGATCACAAATTAAGTTTTAATCAAGTTTGATTGCTGATATAACACACTACATCATTGGTTCCTAGTTTTTACTTTTAATGATAATAGATGGTCAGTGTACCCTCATCATGCCTATTATCATTAGATCTGCAGAATAAAAATGTGCAACAATGACTTTTTCAGTGTTTTTTTAATTTAGGGATATGACCAAAAGCTCTTTTGTTTGTTTTGTAGTGGTTTGGTCCTCTGTGTACTTTGGAGCAAATTCTGCCTTTGCTTCTTAATTTGTGTTATGGAAAACTACCGAAATCAATCACCTCTGGATAAAATGTGTCATCTTGTCCCTTCACAGTTTCATTATATGTGAAAATCTGTTTCTTTAACGCAGTAAATGTTTTTATTTGGCATTTAAGATGGGAATATAATCAATATAGTCAATATAATTTGGTCTTTTAATGAAATCAACTTTTATGATTCCTTTAATTATTGGTTTCATCTACTTTTACATGTTTCTCATTTTGTGACTAATACATTGAGAGAATTGAGTTAACTCTTACTTTGTTGGTAGAAATAGTTGTTTTTTTTTCCCATCCTAGATAAATTAATGGAAACTTCTACATTGTACCTGAAGTATGCTTTAATATGAGGGTAAAAAAACCAAACAAACCATAAAACCCTTTTTCCATTTTAAGGGTTTTTTTTTTTTGCTTGGCAGATTAAACATCTCTTTTTGAGCAGTTCCTAAAGGAAGGAATAAGTAATATATTCATCAATATCAACATTTCTAGTCATAAATTTTCGAGTATGGGATATCTATGTGAAAAAAAATTTTTTCATCATATCAGATGCACATATTTACACAGAATGCCCAGTCTATTGTTGAATGAAACCTCTAAATTTTGATTTCTTTTATTGTTGTATTCCCTGCACCTGGTACAGATCTGTCTGGATGATATAGTGAGGCAACTAGGGGGCAGGAGGACCTGAGTTCAAATGTAGCCACAGACACTAATTGTGTGACCCTGGGCAAGTCACTTAAGCTCTGCCGTAGTTTCCCAATTGTAAAATAGGTTGCATGACAGCACCGACCTCGCAGGATTATTGTGAGGATCAAATGAGATGAAGTTTGTGAAGTGCTTAGCATAGGGCCTGGCACATAGTAGGTGCTATAGAAACGCTTATTCCTTTTGTCCCTAGACTGTTACAGTAGTTCCCTGGCTAGATAGGTGGCTCACCCTCCAGACCATTCTTCACATTGCTGCTGGACTTGAAGCTCTTTGGCCTAGTAATTTTGGCCCTTAGTCATCTGATGCTCCCCTACTTTTCTAGCTTTAGCTCATTTTATTCTTTCCCATGTACCTACATTCACATTAGTCTTCCCATGTTCTCCTATGTGCCCTCCCCTTTTTTTGCCACTACCTTTTCCTCATCTTCTTAGCTATATATCTGAACCGCCTCTCCCTCTCCCCCTGGGGGGTTTCCTCTCCATCTTTTCAAAGACTGCCTCTTCCTCACTGGTGTTCTTCCACCACCCCCATCCACCCCAGATTCTAAATTTGAACTCGCCTAACACTTGGCACCTGTTTGATGAATGTAAGTATTTTGTATTATAGGTAATTTATGTGTGTGTACCATGAAATCCTATAGGACTCTAAGATCCGATGTGGCAGAAACTATTGAAATTTGGCATTTCCTCAGTGCCCAACACGCAGGCGCTTAATCACTGTTCATTCAGTGCTTTTACTCTGTGCCAGGTTTGGCATTGGGGTAAAGGGGGGAAGAAGAGAAAAGCTTTGAGGGAATTCTCATTTGTTCTTTGCTGTGTGTATTTGTGCATGTGCCATGCACATGCATGTTTGCCATGTGTTTTTGCAAAATTTCCTGATGCTTCTTAACTATTTGGAGATGAACTGCTTAGATAAATAGAGTACATTTAATTGTTTTTTTCTCATACTGTAATTTGTGTACCGATTATGTAAAAATATCTGACAGGTAATTTTCTTTTTGTTTCCTTTTGGTTTTAATAGAACATTCAAATAAAAACTTTGGCCGATGATGTGGTAAGGTGGCCTTCATAGCATGTCATGTTAGATTATCAATGCATGTTATCTTTTCACTATAATATATGGACATTAAAACATTGATATATGTAAGAATATAAAAATAGTCACATATGCATGTATATTATATGTATATATGTATGTATTATATATATGTAATTTCATCTTATGGACAGCCCTTTTCCCATCAATATTGTTGATATTGAGCAGTTTTGATATTACAGTTATACTGGGATTTATTTTACATATCTCTTAAACATTACATTTATTGGCAATGTCAACAATTGCTGAAAGCTGGTATCATAACCCTTTCAAAACTAATTACATCCTTTTTGGATAAACATTTGGCTTCTATGCCATAATGAGGTGCTCCCATAAGACACTGGTGGCTATTCACATCCACTGCTTAGTTATTGGATAACAATCAAGAAAATAACACATCAAATAGTAAGTAAGAAAAAACAAGATAAATTGTTCAGGAGGAATTTGATATCATCACCAATCTTGGTGGAAATGGTTACTGATACAAAGTTTAAATCTATCATTTGCTTTCTGACCAATTAAATGAAAAAAAAATATCCATTTTAAACAACACCTCCTTGTTTTATTTAGAAGTTAACTATCTACAAATAATAGTGTAGATTATTGCTGTTACTTTACACATGTTGATGTTATTTTGCTTAATTTCATTTCCCTTTGGAAAGATAGAGGCAGAAGTTCTTTAGGAATCCAAGACAAAATGAATAGATATAGAACTTAGGGAATAATAAATAATTGAAGAGCACCAGTACCATTATTTTTGCATGCATATAATGCTTGCTTTCATGGTAGCCATGTGTACTATGGAAAAGGCACTTGACAATGAAGTCAGAGAACCTGGATTCAAATGTCATCTCCTATGCTAACTTCCTTTGTTACCTTGGTCAAGTCATTTAATTTCCTCTAGCCTCAATTTTTTAATCTGTAAAATGATTGAGCTGGAAGGGACTTTAGAAGTCGTCTAATCCAGCCCTCATTTTGTTGTTGAAGAAACTGAGGCTCAGAAGAGGTTAAATGAGTCACCCAAGGTGGCAGAATGGAGGTTTAAATGCTGGCGCTCTGCCTCCAAATGCAGCTCTCTTCCCATTGGACCACCTTGCCTCCCCGAGGTTAGACTCCATGACCTCAGAGGGCCCTTTGATCTCAAGCCCAGGGCTTCTTCACCTTTGTTGGGTCCTGTGGACCGCTTGGGCAGAAGTCTGGGGGAAGCCCAAGGATCCCTGCTCAGAATAAGGTTTTTTCAAATAATTGGAGAAAATGCTAAATTTCATTTAGAGCAGAGTTAAAATAAAGATGTTATCTTTTTTTCCTGTCCAAGTTCATAGACCTTAAATCTATCCATGGGCCCCTTGGGGGTGTGTATACCCCAGGTTCAGAGCCCCTCAGTCTGTGATTTATGTATGATCCTACTTAATTTTTTGTTAACTGGTATATGGGGTAATGGGAGAAAGACCATGGAATATTGACTGGTTTCCTACATGTTTAGATGTTTTAATGTCCATAATAACCATGTACACTGTGAAATATAACACGTTAGATACATTGCATGCCTTATTTAGGGTTACTTCAACATTTTTTGTATATTAAAGTTTGGAAAATTTATCTCTAAAATCCCCAGTTTTAAAAATCCTAGATCATGGGAACTTGAAATACCATATTATATATACACATATGTAAACCTAGATTTATGTATGTATATATGCATATGTTATATATATGTATATATGCATACACACATGTATATACACACACGTATGCACATAGCTCACTAGCTAGCTAGAATGGAGATTGGGAGTGTCAGAAATCTTAGGCTCTAGTTTTGGTTTTGCCACAGACTCCTTATCATTAAAATGGGAGGTGGGGGGTGGGAGGTTGACCAGGCTTGCAAGGTTGTTTCCAGGTCTTCATATTTTATAATTCTATTATATCTTATCATGTACAACTAAAGTGTCCTACATTATCAAATGGTATTATGGTAACCCTAAATAAGATGCTTTAAGCCTATGTGTAATTGATGTTACTTTCCAAGCATCTTTTTTCATGAGTGTTCTTTGGATGATTAAAATAATATGGTCCACTCTTTCGTGAGGACTGAAGATTTTGTTCATAACATCCGTGTTCCTTTTGGCAGTGTTAAAGAGATAGGAGGAGTGTGGGTGAGCCTGTGGTAGGTGGGGAGGTGAACTTCAGCATCAGTCTAGATGGGCTGGAGCTTGTCCTTCCTGTTGGGCATGGGATGATTGGCTTTTTCATATGAATGGTGCAGGTATGCATGTGCTGCTTAATAATAGGGAAACCAGAATAAAACTGACCAGTATTCAGTTTTATGGACGTGACTAATTATGTGCTGTCTAATCCCTTTTTCAGATAACAAAAAATGGAATTATTTTCAAACACAATTTAAGCCGTTAACTATTTTTTTTTCCTGTGATACTGCAAGCTAATTAACAGAGATTGTGCTTTGAAACAGTGCCTCAAGATTTGGTTGTCCTTAATGCTGTGGTCCTCAGAAAAGTGGCCATGTAGAAATAAGATATTATTTTTTTCCTACTCAGTTGTTATTTAGTAGGCAACAAAATGGACTTTTAAGATTTTCCATGTTGGGATTAACTGGCACCCCAGATTTCTGCTCTTCCCAGGGACTGTCATTCTCATTGACATTTTAGCCATGAAAATATCTCCTAGTCTTTAGGAGGAAGGAAATCCCTGCTAGCCATTTCCCCATAATTGGGGATATGTATCCAAAGCTTGGAGCTTGGATGTTTCCATTTTTGTGCTGAGGAGATGTGGAATGTCTTTTTTTAGGCGTTGGGGAAGGAGAAAGCTTTGGGCCAGGGGAATACCTTTCCTCAGCCCCCCAAATCTCATTTGAGGAACTACTTTCAAATTTCAAAATAGTACACTCTCTGATTAGAGTTTGCAGCTTAAAATAATATTTTGTCATAGTTGTGACATGTTTGATGGGTTGTATTAAGAATAATTTGGATGCTTCATTTCTTAGTGTTTCTTGAGCCCTTTCTTAGATCTTTTCCCCCTTCCTATTTGCAGCGAGACCGAATTACAAGTTTTAGAAAATCTGCCGTCAAGAAAGAGAAACCTCTCATTCAGCACCCCATTGACTCTCAAGTTGCCCTGACTGAGTTTCCAGCGTCACAACTATTATATGAAGAGCGATCCCAGAATTTGTCCGAAAAGGAAGTGCAGGATATTTTTGAAAAAATGATGGTAAGCCAGACCCCTTGTTTTGTTGTAAATTGTGTGTGTGTGTGTGTGTGTGTGTGTGTGTGTAGAATGGCACTTGGCTTAGAGTGGTTTTATTTATGTATATATGCTGCTTCTACTACTTAAAGAGACAGTATAAGCAATTGGGTGGCCCAACAACTCTTTTCCAAAAAAAACTTCAACATTGTGACTGTTGATTTTTTTTTGCACAGGGTGTGATTTCATCTTACTGAAAATATCATCAGCTATTTCATGGGGGTATTGAATGAGGTACAGATCACATGACATAATAATTGTAAAGCACTTAGCACTGTGCAGTTTCTCCACTTCGTTAGCAAATTGCCCATATTTTAGAGCGAGTGGGGTGTTTTATCTGGTAGCCAGATCACATATTTTGGGTATTCTTTAGTAAAAGTACTTTCTTACTTTGAATCCCTCCTCCCCTTTTCTCTTTTGCCAGCTCCAGCTCATTGTCAGGCACACCACTAGCCATTTGCCTTTTTTACTGACTTTATTAGTAGCATGAGACAACGTGGAGCCATCTAGCGTTTATCACGCCCTTCCTACGTGCCAGGCAGCGTGCTAAGTACTGGGGTTACAAAGAAAGACAAAACAGATAAACAAAATGCTCCCTGCTCTCAAACAGCTGGCAGTCTAATGGGGTGATATTTGGTCCGTGTATGTGGCCATTATTCATTGGAGAGTTCCTGTACCCTGGATTTCAGAACCCCAGCCTTTGGCCATAGTCCCCAAGACTGCTCCAGCAATCCTGCTCTTTGGGGTGAGGGCATGAGGGGGAAGGTATGTCAGGCCATTCTCTTCAGCTTGTGGTACTGGGATTGTTTGGCTTGATGAGAATGCCAACACCTAATAGGCTGAGAGGCCAAGAACAGGAGCGATATGGGACTCAAATCTTCAGGGTCTTGGCAGTTGAGGAAGGCTGGAGTTACAAAGAGAGGTGCTCAGAAAGTTATTTACAACAGAAATAAGATGGGGAAGTTTTGATACCTTGTTCTTTTTTATTTTCTACTATCTTTTGCATATTTGCCCTTTATGCTCTCTAGCTCCTATCTGCCTTATTTCTTGCCCAGAGAAATGCTCTAGACTTGGCAGACTCATTCTTCATGTGAGCGTAAGAAGCAACCTACTATGCCAGGAGGATTTTTTGACTCTTTTATCTAAGCTTTCACCATATCTGAAGGTTGAAGTGACTTGTGTGCAACCTGTTGTTCACCTTCTCTGGAATCCAGTAACGGGTGCAGTCCACACCTTATCCAACAGCTTTGGCCGCCCAGAATCACAGAATTGGAGTGGCAGCCTCCCTGCCTCACTTTGGGACAGTGTCTGTGTTTAGCCCAAATTACTCCTGTTGTGCTCTCAGCCCTATCCATGCAGGAAGTCAGCTGGGTCCTCTCTAATTCTGGCTAAACCTTCCCATTTCTTTCAGCTGATTCTTATGTGTACTAGACTTGAGGCCCTATGCCATCCTGGTTGCCCTCTCAGATTCTCTCCAGCTTATCAGAGTCCTTCTTAAACTGTGGCCCCCAGACCTTCACACTGTGCAACAGATGAAGTCTGGCAAGGGCAGAGAATGGAAGGGCAGTCACCTCCTATTTCTGGCAATTGTTCCTCTCCCAGTGTAGCCCAAGATCATGCCTAGAAGCCCTCCTTCCTCTCCCCCCCATTACTTTGTATTTATTTTGTGTATATATTTTAAATAATATTCTATAAGTACATGTTACTTCCTCTAGTAGGCCATGGAGGCCCGGGCTTGTTTTGTTTTGTTTGTTCATTGTTTTTTTGTCTCCCATATCATAGTGCTGACTCCTTGAGCTTTCAGTCCTCTAAGAAAAGGGAAGAGAAAAGGGAATAATCATTTATATAGTGCCTGTTGTGTGTCAGGCAGTGTGCTAAGTGTTTTTTTTTAATTATCTCATTTAATATTCAAAACAACTCTGTGAGGTAGGTGCTGTTTTTATCCCCGTTTTATAGTTGAGGAACACTTAGATGAGCAGTGGTTAAGTGACTTACCCAGTGTCACACAGTTAATAAGTGTCTGAAGCCAGATTTGAACTTGCTTCTTCCTGACTCCTTTATGTCACCAGCTGTTTCAATCTTTTTCAGAAAAACTATTGCCCAATCATGCCTCTTCTTGACCCCATTTGAGGTTTTCTTGGCAAAGATACTAGAGTAATTTGCAAGTTTCCTTCTCCAGCTCATTTTGTAGATGAGGAAATTGAGGCAAATAGGGTGAAGCAGCTTGCCCAGGGTCACACAGATTGGAAGTGTCTGAGCCCAGATTTGAACTTAGATCTTCTTGATCCCAGGCCCAGCATTCTACCAACTGTGCCATCTAGCTGGCCGCTAGCTGGGCTTGGTGTCAGGAAGATCCATTCCCCCCAGCTTCTAAGGCTTTCCTTTTTCAGATTTACATTCGATCTAGCCTGTCTGTATATATTGTATGTACCTAAGAATTTACATGTTGTCTTTCCCATTAGGGCATTCCTGTCCTTTGTGAAGGCAGGAAAGGCGGGCTCTCCTTTGGATGCTTTGTGCTTAGCACAGTGCCTGGAGCTTGGGGACTGGCCAACAGACCGAATGAGCCTGGACAGATCTCTTTGCTTCTCTCAGCCTCAGTTTCCTTGTGTGGCAGTTGAAGGGCTTGGACTAGCGGGCCTTGAAGATCTCTGCTCAGTCTTATTCTCTGATCCTCATAATCTCATTTTATTCCCTCTATGAAATCTCACTTGGTGACTTTAGCTACTTCCATGGATTTAATGACCTCGATGCAGTCTGTCTGTCTGTCTGTCTGTCTCTGTCTAGTTCTTCTTTCTCCTGAATTCTGGTTGTGCTTTTCTACCTGCCTTTTGTACTTTTCAAATTGGATGTCCTGTAGGTACTTGCAGCTCAGTATGTCCAAAATGGAACTCATGTTTTCCACTAAAATCCACCTGTCTTCCAATCACCTCTACTTATTTCGATTGAGGACACCATCGTCTTTCTAGTCACCCAAATCTGCAAACTTGGTATTCTACTTGTCTCCTCAATCATCATAGCCAGACCACTTGTCAAGCCTTCATGTTTCCACCCCCAAAACATTTCTTCTCCCCACCCCCTTCCATTGCATGGCTACCACCCTTGTTCAGGCCTTCATTGCCTAGTGTCTGGACTGTTGCAGTAAACTCCTTTTCCAGGTTTCTCTGTCTCAAATTTCTCCCCTCTCCAGTCCATTGTCTCCTCAGTTGCCATAAAGAGTTTCCTAAAGCACAATTCTGACCATATCACTTCTCTGCTCAGGAAACTCCAATGGCTCTCTGCTGCCTGTGGAATCAAATCCAAATTGTGTCTGACTTAGTAAGCTCTTCACCTCCTGGCCCTCCCCTGTCTTCACTCCATGTTACCTGTTGATGTCCTTCACGTGCTCTGCAGTCTAGCCAGACTGGCCCCATCTCCCATGTCCGGGACTTTGCACTGCTGCCCTCTGCCAGTGGAACACAATTCCTCTTTATCTCACTCTTCTTAGAATCCTTTGTTTCCTTAAAGATTCAGCTTAAATATGAAGCCTGCCCTGGTGCTCCTCCCCAGCAACTGTGGCCTCTCCCCACCTTTCCATTACTTTGTATTTATTTTGTGCATATTTATAGCTACATGCTGCTTCCTCTTGCAGGATATAAGACTATTGAGGCCTGGGCCTGTTTTAATTTTTTGTCTCTGTATCCCCAGTGCCTAGCACAGTGCATGACCCATAGCAGATGTTTCAGAAATGTTTATTGGTTGATTAACGGATTGATTGTTAGATGTAGCCCAAAGCTTTGGAGCATTGAATAGCCTTCAACGCTTTCTCTCTTGATCCCTGTCCCACAATGGCAGGTGGGTAGCTCTTCATTGGCGCGTGCATGGCTTATCACTGTGAACAGAGAAAACTTGGCTCCTGAGTGCATGGACGTGGGTGGGTTGGATGTGGTAGATCTGATGTCACAAGATGAGTTCAGTTAAGCATTTACCCTGGACCCTTCCATTGTCATTTCCAAATGTGTTTTCTCTCTCCTCAAGCAGATGCCTTTCTTGACCCACCCGTTTATTTATTCTCCTTGCATAAAGTTGTTGACTGTCTTCCTACTGCTTGTAACTCTTCATTTGTAGATGTAAGTAACTATAGAGACAGCTCTTTTAATGATTCCTGATGTGCTGCTTTTAAATGGTAGTGATTTTAGCATAAGAAATAATGAAGATAAATCCATTAATAACAGATTACCAAAAGGTTGATAGGGCTTTTAAAGGGCTGTGTTTATTTAGTGAAGTTCAAGGGTCAAGCAACTCACAAAGTAGGTTTCCCTTGTGCATTCGGTACCCAGAGAAGGTGGGACCACAGAGTTTTTACATTTCCGTTCCAGCATTTTTTTGTGTTTTGTGACTTATATTGCTAATGTATCAGAAAATGCGTGATTTTTAAATGGTTTGCCTACTACATTTATGATTGTGATATTTAAAAAAAAAATTAAATCCTGGTTCTTACCTTTTTTTCCCTATGGCAATATATTTCTAATTTTCAAATGGAAATCAAAGGGTAATATGCTTTGGTGTGTAAGACTGTATATTAACAGCCATTTCTCTAGGAATATCCGTTCTACAGAGTGCAGCATTCGCTTGCCTTCATTGTAGAAAATTATATGTTTTCTGATGAACCTTTAGTTGAAACAGAATCAAAGCTGCTAATGGCTAGAGCTATCTTGTGAAACTTCAAATTCAAGCTAGTTTTTTTTTAAGTAATATGTTGAATCCTAATCTTACAGAACTATTAATCACAGAAAAGACCTTTATATGTAATGTGATTTTTTAAATCTTGGATTTAGTGCCTTTCTTAGTGTCTAACTTACTGGGCATTACATAGCTCAAAACTTGTGTGTTCGTATTATATAATTTAAACTAGGAGTATAGATAATAGGCAGTGCAGTTACACATAAAATGCAGAATAACTGATGATCAAAAATCATTTCTACCTAACTTAGAAGAGAGCGAAATGATTTTTTGGGGGTAGCAGATTGCCTAGTTCTAGTGATTATGATTTTGCTTGAATGATTTTCCAGAACACAAAGACTCACAAGTGAAGGCTACTCAGAGGTGTGCTGGGTGGCAAGCAAAAGCCAGCCTGGGATGAAATATTTGCCACTGATAATTGAGTTGCCTCAGATTTTTTTTTCATCCTGGAATGCCTGTGGAAAAGAGAGAGGCCATCAGCTTAGTAATGGAAAACTTAAAATGTCATTAACACAGTTGATTGGGAAGGAACGTGAATCCTTTAACCAAATTGAGAGGTATGAAATTATTTTTTTTTCACTCCTACTGGATTCTTTCCTTGTACAAATAATGTGAAAGCTATTCATGTAATATCTGAGAGTTATGGTGACTTTGTATTCTTTTTCTGGGACTCCTTTTTGTACCTTAATAACTTACAGGTTCTTATAAATTTGAAAGGACTTTATACTTTGAGATTCTTTAGTCTAAATAGTAAATTAGTGTTTAAGATCTTAGACATATCCCAGGGCTGAATTATGGCTTAAAATTTGTGTAAAAATATTATTATCCAGTTATGAATAGCCACATTATTTTATTAGAATATCAGGATAAGGAATATAGGCTCGACCAACTGGAATGCTGGGGTCAGGGGGATAACTCAGGGTTAAGCAGAAAAATCCTTTAGATTTCTAACCTCATTGAAAGTCTTTCACAAGAAATTAAGCACAATATACTGAACATAATCGAATCTTCCCACGGGAATCTTGCAGTGCCTTAGGGTCACAATTATGAATATCAAGTCTCATTTTTCAGGGCTTCCGTTGTGGAAGGGATGGCAGATTAGCCTAAATCTGTAGTGACTACATAATATAATGTGTGTACTTGTACTAAATCTCTGCTACCATTTGTTTACTTGTCATCGGCCCTCTTTTTGTACGTAGAGTGCAGAGTAATTCCAGTTATTTGAGAGAGCCAAGTCATTTGGCTACAGTTAATTGAGGTCTTAGTGCAAATTGATATCATTGAGATTTTGTTGGCTTTTCCTTCTATTTCTCTGCTGTCACTTTTGACTCTAGCTTGATTAGAAGTAGAAGACATTGGATGTTGTAGGCTAACGCAGACTTTATTTATTTTGGATGCCAAATTCACTGGGCAGGATAATTTGTTTTCCTCTGGCTTTGCTCTTACTAACGTTTATTTCTACCTTTAAAAATTTGGTTATCATAAATTAGTACCTTTTATTTTACTGCTTCCAAAATGCGTTGTTCCAGACTTGTCATTCTGAAGTGTTGCATATTTATATATCAGGTTGCTTGATGAAGAAGATACTCAAATGCATCTGTGATCTTATCAATTCTGTATTTTCCTCCAATGATAACAGCTCCCAACTCATTATGCCCTCCTATCCTGTGAGGCTTTTGGCCACGCCCTCCCCAAAGTGTGCCAGAGAGGGTCCACCCAAAAATGCTGATGTCCTTCCTTGCTTTCCCCCAGCATGCCAGAGGCCTTCCTCCTATTCTCTTAATCTCACAGGGGTACCAGTGGGACAGTCTCATTGTCTACCCAGCATCTTTTGCTCTTACCAGGTGACCAGCCCATTTTTTCTTTGTCATACAATTCTTTGATGACATCTTTTATTCTTCAGACTTTCTTGTTAGTTATTTGTCTTAGCTTGCTCACACCCACCATACACCTTTTTAGTTCTTCAGAGGCACTCTTGTTCCAGGTCTCACTGCCAAGCAGCAGTGAAATACCAGTGAAATACATTGAAGTGTTAGGCCTTTGCTGTTTTGGGAGAGTTGGGTTCAGTAAAAGTACTTTGTAATGTTCTGAAAGCAATTCAGGCTACTCTTTTCCTCAGTTTTCAACTCTGGGCTTAGCTCATTATTCATCTATACTTCCTGTCCCAGAAATCAGCATAATGTCAGCCACAAACAGGACCAGCCACAGGAAATCCCTCTTCAACCTAGACTCTCTGCTGGACCTCCTCCAGTACAATGGTGACTATTTTTGGTGAGCGTACAGCTTTTTTTTTTTCTCCCTCCTGATGTTTATTATCAGAGTGTCATTGAACAGAGTTGTTTCTGTTGCTGCATCCTACATGGAACCCTAAGTGATCTTGATATACAGATGGGAGATAACTTGTAAAAGAGTGTGTGAGGCATGTTTTGTTCCACAAAGTCAAATGCTTTTTTGTAATGAATAAACAATAAGTACTGTGGGATCTTATATTCTCTATGTCTTTCAACCAATTGTGAGATGGTAGTAACGTAGCCCATTGTTGGATATTGTTTGTAAAAGGCTTCTTGCTCCATACTAATACTAATTCCATACTAATACTAATTCCATACAGTTCTTGTTCCATACTAATAGTAATTGAAGAAGCCTTCAATTAGTAGATAGATGACAACATAAAGATTTTGTGCGTATGGGAGAGACGAGCTATAGGTTGTTAGTTGGTAATGTTCTGTCAGTTACCTATCGGGGATATTAATAAGGGTTGACAGTTTTTCCCAATCCCTTTGATATCTTCCCCTGAGTAGAGACCTTCTCTGTTGGTCCTTTAGTCTCCTCACATTTGTCCTGCCTTCAGAATGGGTTTCTTCTCTATGTACTTGATCTAATATGACTGATTTCCTGTGTTTGTTTTCTTTTGTGCTGTTTCTGCCTCTTCTATAAGCATCTCAGAGGCTTGAGGGTCCACATGTTATGATAGTTCCACTATCTTTGATGGGGAAAAAAAGTTTGTTGAAATAGTTCTTGTATGTCTTTCCTATTTTTCTTTTGTTTCAGTCTTTCCGTTTTTATTTTAGAATGTGCTTAGGAAGACTTTGCTTAGTGTAGGGTAAGTTAATAAGCTTTCTTTATCCCAGCTTTAGCATTCACTGTTCTTTTATCCATTAGAATGTAAGCTCTTTGAGGACACACTCAGTGCTCAGCCCACTGCCTGGTACATAGTAGGTGCTTCAGAAATGCTTGTTGATTGGTAGTCCATCCAGCTGCATAACCTGGGTCTAGACTTTTGACATTCTTTACCAACTTAGTCTTTATTTCCTGTGTGGATAGCTAGACTAAACTGCTTTGAATACTTATAGTGCTCATATATGAACATAAGCCGTAGTTAATTATATCCCATAGTGACACATGCTTAAAAAGTGAGCTCTTTGAGGGGACCCCTTTGAAAAAAAGATTGACCTCTACTCCTTACTTAAGTATGCAGTACAACAACTTTGGCTGTCTGTGAGAAGTGAAATGATGGCTTTATTTAGTTCTAAGAGTGGCTTGAATGTTTTTTGAATGCAAACAGTTGTATTAGTACTGACGTGCTACATAAAACCCGTTCATGCCCTCAGTGCTTTTGCCTCTTTGTCAGGTTTAAAATGAAGGTGGGGAAACAAATGAAGAAACCAAACTGAATACGTGTGCTGCTTGGCTGAATCTTTTCCCTTTGTGTCCATAAACTCAGCAGGCAATGATTTTGCCTTAAAAAATGTCAGAACTAACACCTATGTTTATATGAGTACTTGATAAATATTATTGCATATGAATAGCATTTGATATGACCCACTGAAGACCCAAATTGCATTTTTCATAAGAGGTGACAAATATTTTGCTAAAATATCTCTAGTACTTTGTGGTAGGTGACCAGGTTGGTTTGATAGCTCACTCATCTTCAGTATAAGTCCAGATTATTCGTAAGATGAACAGTGATCCATACTGCTACATATCGGGTATAGAGAATCATTTTGAGTCTTCTGAACACTGTTACAGTATTGTTTTAGAGCAGTGGTGTCAAGCAGGCTGCCCAGTGGTAGCCATATGTCACCCACAATACTCCTGAGTATAGCCTGAAGCAGATTAAAATATAATTGGGACATATTTAACAAAATAGAATAAAAATGCAATAAAACATAGATAATATTAATAAGTGGTTTTCTGGGCCAGTGTTCTTGCAGGCAGTTTTCTGGATAGTTTAGTAACCTCTGTTTCTGTTGAAGTTTGGCCCTACTGCTTTAAAGGACTTGGTCGGTACTGGTGTAGACCATTTTCCTCCCTAATTCAGGAGAGAGGGGAGGGGGTCAAAGTAGAGGGAGAGGGGAAGGTAGGGGAAAGAAGGCGATTTTTTTATTACATAAAATTTAAAAGTTCTTACATAAAGAAAACCAATCCAGTTAAATAGTAGAAGGGAAACAGGCACCTGGGGAAAAAATAGTCTCAGCAAGTTTCTATGTGAAGGATTTCTTTTTCCTTTTAATCCACTGGCATGAGATGGGAAGAAGAGTTTGGGTAGGGTAAGGGTAGCAAAAAGAAAAAGAAAAGAAGGAAAAGAGAGCATCCTCTTTTAAAAATGTGCAGAAGAAATCAGGCAGAGGGTCAGAAAAAAATCACAGAGAATTAGGGCAGCTTTGAAAACTACAGCTTGGATTTAGGATGTATTTTTATGTTGTGGAGAACCATGTTTTCATGTAGTCTTCTTTTTCTGTTCAACCATACATGGAAATGCCCATTTTGTTAGGTGTTAAGTTCAGAATAAAATAACAATTTAAAAACAAAGTGAATGATTGGTTTTAAATTTACCATCAGTTTTATTATTACATTATAAACTTTGAATTAAATGATAAGAAGCTTTGACTGATGGGAAAAGTATACTTATTATTATTGAATTGGAAGACTGTTTAATAGTGGTAAACTGCTAAGAGCGTTGGATTTGAGGTAAAAGTACCTGGCTTCCAATCTTGAGCTCTGCTACTTATAACCTGAGTGACTTTGGGAAAATCATTTAATCTCTTTGGATCTCAGTTTCCTCACCTGCAGTATGAAGGTATGGGACCACAGAAGTTCCTTCCAACTCTAAATCTGTGACCCTATCAAATTTCTTTTTCAGAAGAATTTGTGGATCAGTATAATTTGATCAGTAGACTGATCATAAATTTTTTTTTGATCTTTAAACTGGCAGGGACTTAATTCACTCCCTCTATGAAGGCGTATTAAGGAGTGTTCCAGTTTCACAGATTGAGCAGCTACATGGCTTAGTGGATAGAGTGCCGGGACTGGAGTCAGGAAAGCTTATCTTTTCAATTTCACATCTGGTCTCAGACACTTACTAGCTTTGTGACCCTGGGCAAGTCACTTGACCTTGTTTGGCTCAGTTTCCTCATCTGTAAAATGAGCTGGAGAAGGAAATGGCAAATCACTCCAGTGTCTTTGCCAAGAAAACCTCAAATGGGGTCACCGAGAGTTGGACACTGCTGAACAACAAGAACAACAGTTTCACAGATGAAGGAACTGAGGCCCAGAGGGGTTAATGACTTTTCTCTGATGTTTATCAGCATTTTTCCTCTCCCTATCCACTTAGCAAATTAGAGTCAAAAAGCAAAATTTACTGATGCTTGCAAAACACTTTGAGATAGTCTAAACAAAAGGAACATAGTACCTTTTTTCTCTCCCTTTGTGTTACAGTACCCTTCATCCAAAATTGAAAACTTTTGTATTCGAATTTATGTGAAGGTAATTGTATAAGTTCATTCACAGATGTTTATCGTATATTTTTGCATGCAGATGGTGCTTGAATATAGATAAAGTTTAGACAGAATGAGGCCTAACTTACCTTAGTTGAGGAGTAAGAACAGTTGTATTCTGGTAAATTTTTAACAATTGGCTTTCTGGGAAAAAACATTCTCACCACACACTTTTAAATTTAATCTGTGTTATTAACATTTTCTCCCATCACTTTCTTTGGCCTAGACAATCAACAAAACAATAAATCAAGGTCCTGATTTGTAGTGTTTGCCAATTTCTGTGGTCTTAACTGCTCACACTGAGAGTTTCACAATCACCTTCCATGAGCCAGTTTGAGCTGGCGCCAGCATACCTAAGGATAAAACATAAAAGTAAATATATTATATCATGAATTAGTTAAGTGAAGAATTCCACAATCAAGTGTTCTGAGAAGGCCAGGGTGGAGGTGGAGTGCGTGGGGAGTCACTGACTGCAAATGAATAAGTGAATGAACCAGTCCTCATTAAGCTCTTACTGTGTGGCAAGATACTGCTAAGTGCTGGAGCTCCAGATCCAAAAGCAGGCCAGTACCTGCCTGCCCTGCAGATGCTTATGTGTTAATAGAGGAGTGTGGTAGCTAGGCAGAGGTTTTTGAGTCTGTGAAATCACTTGGATGATGAGCATCGCCATAGGGCTATTTTTCTTACAAAAGCTATATTGATTTGATTGTAGTTCCATAGGTAGAAATGGAGGGGGGCACTGGTGGAAAGTGGGGAGAGGAAAGCTGCATGGACTTGTGGCAGGAGGCAAAGAACAGGAAGGAGGAGATTCTGGGCAGGGAGAACAGTATAAGCTCGGTCTCTGAGGTCATTGATTGTCAGGTAGGCTTTTTTTTTGGGCAGAGGATGGTGGGGTAGAATTGAGTCCATTTTGGCCATGTCATTTCCTTTTTTAATATCTGAAAAGCACTGACTTTATTTTAGGCAACACTGTAAAAACCACAAAAAAACAAAATCTGATTCAATAAATCTTATTATGTGTTTTCCTTTGTTAGTTGAGAGGAGATGCTATTTTGGTGGTGCCTTTTTTGAGGTGATATTTTAAAAAATTGTCAGGCTTCTAAGAATTTGTGGAACTTAAGTCTTGAAATAATTTAACTGTGCTCTCTGCTATATGTAGTGGTCTACCCACTTATCTATATTGGACTAGAGGTTATTAGTTGAAACTGTGGGCTTGCCAAGGAGAGTGAGTGTTGGGAAAGAAGAGGACCGAGGACAGAGAGCTAGAAATCTTTTCTATTAAAGGTATCATACATCTCAGCTGTTCTCAGTCCTGGTCCTGTGATATCCCAGGTTGTCTTCCCAGGTTTGAAGGGGTGTCATGCATCCTAAAGTAAATTTTGTCTAGTAGAATACATGTTGTATGATCTCCTTTTGAGGATTGCATGTGATATATTAAACAAAAGATAGTAGGTTGTTATGACCCCCAAAAGGCAGAGTTCCTCGATGTGGTGGAATGCTTTTGTTACTTTCTAACTGAGTGGATTTTTTTTCTCTTTCCAGCAATTTTTTTTCATTTTTTCTCCAGTTTTACCTTTAAAAATATTTTGTTGGTATATCTATCACTTCTTAATCAACACCTGCCTTCCCCCTCGTATACCCCAACAGTCCTTTGACACGTGGATAGAATACTTTCTCCAAATCTTGAATCCTGCCTCAGGCATTTACTGTCTTACTTGTTGTGTGACCCCTGGCAAATCACTTAACCTCTCTGGGCCTCAGTTTGCCCATCATTAAAGATGGGGATAATAGCACCTACTCACTGGATTTTGTGACGATAAAATGAAATAAGATTTGTAAAGTGCTTTGAAAACCTTAAAAGTGCCATAGGTGTGAGAGCTATTATCATTATTTTCTTAATATGCTTCCTTAAAAGTATTTTAAAACAAAACTGTTTAACACAGTGATTACAGAACTTGTAGCATTTTACTCTTACAGTTTAGCATTTCTTAGCAGAGAGAGGAACCTCTCTCTGGAGCTTCTCTGGAACTCTGTGGAAGCTCTCACTGGAACTATTCCAGTGATCCCTTCTGGACTTTGATGCTAATGTAACTTTGGAAATCATGTGGGTCTCTTCTGATAATGGTGCTGCTCTGAGGAGTACTCCTGGAGGGAGGAAGCTTCTAGAATCTCCTTTTGTTGCAAGGCAAGTGGCTTTGTTATGGAAGGTGCATGGTTGACAGTGAATTTTAAGGGTGAAAGAGATCTGTGTGGAGTGCGGACAAAGGAGAAGCATGATTCGGAAGTCTCTCTGAAAGAAACTCTTCTTTGATAGAGACATGTACGTGCTTACAGGTTGCACACTAAGCTAGCCCTTCTTTGGTGAGGGTGTTGTTTGGGCTCCAGAAATGGGCATATCAGTGTGACGGTGTGTGTCTGACAGTGTGTGTTCTTTGTGTTATTAGGAAGACATGAATCTAAATGAAGAACGAAAAGCTCCCCTCCGAGATAAAGATTTTGGCACCAAGCATGAGATGGTTGTCCAGTACATCTCCGCCACTTCCAAGTCGGTGAGTAGCCACAGCAATGGGTGAACGTGGCCTTCTTTGCTTTGCTCTTATGTGCAAATCTTTGCATTTCTTCATCAACTTACCCTGCTTGACTATGTGAAAAGGAAAAAAAAAACACTACATTTTGTTTATATTATGTACTTAAAAATGCTCTCAACTGTGGATATTAAATTCATTAGAATTTATTAGATATCTCACAACCACCAGTAATCTAAAGGGTGATTTTTTAAAATAATTAAAAATCAGTAAGATTGAAATACATTGCTTTGGGAGTAGTTGGGAGAGAGTTTTGGAGTAGAGTTGGTATGGTCTGGAGGTTTTAAGTAAAGTGTCATGAAAAGCACAAATGTCTTCCTTATTTATTAAAAATAATTCCATATTTGGGGAAAAGATCACTGCTCTAGATTATAGGGTAGTACACTGGTCCCCAACCTGCTATAGGGTAGCAGAGCCCTTTCAGGGTTTGATGTTAGTTATTACAGAGGGTCTACAAATGGTATGCGTACTAAAGCATTGTCATTTGGATCTTTCTGTAGCTCCAGCAAGCTAGAGAGCCAGTCAGAACCATAGGCTTATCAGTACTCCTCCACAATAAATGTAACGTCATCTTCTTCTGTCCCTGCATACTGCTGCTACTCTAGCCCAGTCTCTAGACTTTTGCAGTAACCTCCTCATTGATCTGCCTGATTTCTGGTCTTTCCCCTTTCATGTTCAGCCTTCACATAATGGCCAAATGGAGGTTCTTAAAACACAGGTCTATCCATGTACCTTTCCTACTGAAGGCCCTTCAGTGGCTCCCTGTTGTCTTGAAGTTAAAACCCAAACGCCTATATTTAGCATTTAAAGCCCTTCATAATCTGGCTCCAGACTGGCCTACCTTTTTCAGATTGATTCACATTTTAATCCTTTTCATGTACTCTGTGTTACAGCCAAGGTGACTTGTTGGATCTGCCCCCCACACATAACAGTCCATTGCTCACTTCTGTACCCTCTGCACAGAAATCCAATGCCTGGAATGTATTCTCTCCTTACTACCAGCATTTGTAATTCTGAGTTTCCTTCCCTGTTTATTTAAGTAAGGGGCCTTCTATGTGAAGATCTCCCTGATTTCCCCAGTTCTTAGCGTTCTTCTCCACCCCCAGATTACTTGGTATATATTTTGGTGTTTACTTATCAATATGTACAGATATGATTGTACAGAAAATACGGAAAATCTTAGAGATTTTTGTTTTTGGATCCCCCAGTGCCTAGCACAGTGCCTGGCACATAGTAGAAGCTGTATAAATGTTCCCCCCTCAATTTATTTGTTTATTTTTAGTTTTCAACATTCACTTCCACAAGATTTTGAGTTCCAAATTTTCCCCCTTTCACTCCCCTGCCCCCACCCCATGATGACGTGCATTCTGATTACCCCTTCTCTCAATCTGCCCTCCTTTATATCACTCCCCCCTCTTATCCCCTCCCCATTCTATTTTCCTGTAGGGTAAGATAGATTTCTATATCCCTTTGCCTATGTATCTTATTTCCCAGTTGCATGTAAAAACAATTTCTGACATTCATTTCCAAAACTTTGAATTCCAAATTCTATCCCCTCCTCCCTACCCACCCACCGTCACTGAGAAGGCAAGCAGTTCAACATAGGCTATACAGGTGCAGTCATGCAAAACACTTCCATAATAGTAATATTGTGAAAGACTAACTATATTTCCCTCCCTCCCTCCTATCCTGGCCCCCATTTATTCTATTCTTTCCTTTGTCCCTGGCCCTCTTCTAAAGTGTTTGCTTCGGATTATCCGCTCCCCCAGTCTGCCCTCTCTTCTATCACCCCTTGCTCTCTTATCTCCTTCTCCCCTAATTTCCTGAAGGGTAAGATAGATTTCCATACCCAATTGGGTTGTATGTTATTCTCTCCTTAAGCCAAATCCAGTGAGAGTAAAGTTCACTCATTCCTTCTCGCCTCCCCCCTCTTCCCCTCCACTGTAGAAGCTTTTTCTTGCCTCTTTTATGTGAGACAGTTTACCCCATTCTACCACTCCTTTTGTCCTTCTCCCAGTGCATTCCCCTCTCACCCCTTAATTTTCTTTTTTAGATATCATCCCTTCATATTCAACTCACCTTGTGCCCTCTGTCTATATATATATATATATATTTATATATATATATATATATATATATATATATTTCCTCCAACTACCCTAATAATGAGAAAGGTCTCATGAGTTACAAATATCATCTTTCCATGTAGGAATGTAAACAGTTCAACTTTAATAAGTCCCTTATGATTTCTCTTTCCTGTTTACTTTTTCATTCTTCTCTTGAATCTTGTATTTGAAAATCAATTTGAAAGCTAAAGAGTTAGCTCTGGCTTCTTAAGAATGCATTACATTTCTCTGTGTCGTTGAATATCAATATTTTCCCCTCATTGATAACACTTAATTTTGCTGGGTAGGTGATTCTTGGTTTTAATCCTAGCTCCTTTGACTTCCAGAATATCATATTCCAAGCCCTCTGATCCCTTAATGTAGAAGCTGCTAAATCTTGTGTTATCCTGATTGTATTTCCACAATACTTGAGTTGTTTCTTTCTGGCTGCTTGCAATATTTTCTCCTTGACCTGGGAACTCTGGAATTTGGCTATAATATTCCTGGGAGTTTTACTTTTGGGATCTCTTTTAGGAGGTGATTGGTGGAGTCTTTCAATTTCTATTTTACCGTCTGGTTCTAGAATATCAGGGTAGTTTTCCTTGATAATTTCTTGGAAGATGATATCTAGGCTCTTTTTTTTTTTTTTTAATCATAGCTTTCAGGTAGTCCAATAATTTTTAAGTTATCTTTCCTGGAGCTATTTTCCAGGTCACTTGTTTTTTCCGATGAGATATTTCACACTGTCTTCTATTTTTTTTATTCTTTTGGTTTTGTTTTATAGTTTCTTGATTTTTTTTTTTTAGTGAGGCAATTGGGGTTAAGTGACTTGCCCAGAGTCACACAGCTAGTGAGTGTTATGTGTCTGAGGCCAGATTTGAACTCAAGTCCTCCTGACTTCAGGGCCAGTGCTCTATCCACTGCGCCACCTAGCTTCCCCATAATTTCTTGATTTCTCATAGAGTCATTAGCTTCCATTTGCTCCATTCTAATTTTTAAGGAATTATTTTCCTCAGTAAGCTTTTGGACTTCCTTTTCCATTTGACCAATTTTGCTTTTTAAGGCATTCTTATCCTCTTTGACTTTTTGGACCTCTTTTGCTTTTTGGTCTAGTCTATATTTTTAGGTTTTATTTTTTTCCAGTTTTTTTTTTGGGGGGGGTCTCCTTTAGCAAGCTGTTGACTCATTTTTCATGATTTTTTTACATCACTCTCATTTCTCTTCCCAATTTTTCCTCTACTTCCCTTACTTGCTTTTCTTTAAAATTTTTTAATTTTTATTTATTTTTTTATTTTTTAGGCAGTTGGGGTGAAGTGACTTGCCCAGGGTCACACAGCTAGTAAGTGTCAAGTGTTTGGTTTGAGGCTGGATTTGAATTCAGGTCCTTCTGACTCCAGGGCCAGTGCTCTATCCACTGCGCCACCTAGCTGCCCCTCTTACTTACTTTTCAAAATCCTTTTAGAGCTCTTCCATGGCCTGATACCACTTGATATTTTTCTTAGATGCTTTGGATGTAGGAGCTTTGACTTTGCTGCCATCTTCTTCTAGTTGTATATTTTGAGTTTCTTTGTCACCAAAGTAAGATTCTGTAGTCTGAGTTTTCTTTTTTTCTCTGTTTGGTCACGATCCCAGCCAATTACTTGAGTTATAAACTCTTTGTTAAGGTAGGGGTCTGTTTCTGGTGTGGAGAATGTACTGCCCCAAGCTTCAGGGGTTTTGTGCAGCAGTTTTCAGAAATACTTCTAGGGACCTGTATGTTTTCAGTTCTTCTAAGGTGGTGTAATCTAAGGAGAGGTGTTTACTCCTCTCCTGGCTTGTGCTCTGGTCTGTGAGTGACCACAAGCACTCTTTTCTGTCTTGGAACTGTGAGGAGGGTTCCATCTCCACTCCTGCCACACGCTCTGGTGTGCTAGTGTTCCTCCTTGCCCCAGGACTGCCACCCGGGACTGGGACCCAGATCTAAGCATGGGCAAAGCAAGAGAATCCTGCCTCAGAGCCAGCAAAGAGATCCCTGCAATCCCCCTCTGATCAGCTGCTCGATCCCCCCACCATCAGTGAGCAGAGAACTCCAGAAGCAGCTGCTGCCCTGGGGCTGTGCTAGGGCCAGGGCTTGACCATGCTTCTCTCTCACCCAGGTCCAACAGACCTTTCCCACCGACCTTCTAGGTTGTCTTTGGCGTTTGTGGTTTGAGAAGTCCGGAAACTGCCACAACTGTCCTTGATTCAGTCCTCTGAGGCCTGTTCCAGGTTTGTTGGAGCCCTATCTTTGCCTGTGGGGCCCACACTGAACTGCGCTCCTCTCCCAGCCCAGCAGCACAACAGAGCTTCCCCCTCGACCATCCAGGTTGTTTTGGCCTGGAAATTTGTTTTACTCTTACTTTTTGTGGGTTCTGCTGCTCTAGAATTTGTTTAGAGTCATTTTTTTTTTACAAGTATTTGGAGGGCTGTGAGAGAGAGCTCAAGCCAGGCCCTGCTTTTACTCTACCATCTTGGCTTGACCTCCAATATATAAATGCTTTTTGAGCTGAATTTGTTATTAAAAAAAGCAAATGTGTCTTCTGTAGAATGAGTAAATAAAGTGTTTCTCCCATGTGACCATTTGCTCAATGTATAGAATTGCTCTTGTGCTTTGAGTAGAATCATAGATTTAGGGCTAGAAGGGGCCAGAGTCACCATCTAGTCCACCACCCTTATTTTCTACTTGAGGTTATATGACTTGTCAAAATGATCTGACATGTGGGAGTTAATAGAGCTGGGATTAAAACCCAGATCATCTGACCTCCAAATCCCAGTCTTCCTTCCCCTGCCCTATGGTAGAAACTCATTTAAAGATGTTACTAAATAATATAGTAGCTTTCGGTTATCATGTATTTTTTTTCCCACACAGTACAACTGTTATCTTCTGGGAGTTTAATATTAAAAAGGGGTCCTCAGACTCACAGGTTGGGACTCATTGTATCCTGTCATTTACCTCAGTTTTTATTAAGCGTTCACATTCTTGTGTATGAAATTCACAGCAGTTTGATATGAGTCATTGGAGTTTGTTTCTTTACTTTTTCATGTGATGCCAACCATGTAAATTACCTCATGCCAGTCATTGTATTGTTATTTGATTATACAGGAGAGCATTGAATAGTAGTTCTCATCAAGTGTGTTTTTGCGAGATTCTAGAGATTTGAAATGGGCATTTCAAGTGAGAGGAGTGATGATAAACTTGGAAACTAAATGTTTGACAATAGACACTGAGAGAGAATGGGATTTCTTTCTGTTTTTCTCTCCCCACCCTAAGCCATTACATCATTGGGCTTCAAGTTAAATTTCTCCCAAGAAAATACATTTTCAATCTCACAATTTTTACATTTGTAGGGAAGGAGTATTTAATAAGTAAAGCTTATTGACTAGAGCTATAATGGCTTTTAGATATTTTTGAAAAGGTGACTAGTGAAAAATCTAATTCTTTCTCTCTAAAAATACATCCTAAAATTATGATGTCAGTTCTGTGTGAGTGTAGTAATTCCAGTGGCAATGACAAATGAGGTGTTTCCTGAATTCCACTAGTGCATTGGTTCTATATTATACTTGAAGCAAGCTGAATCTGAACGTGGAACAATGTAAATCGAACGCATTGCAGCTGCCTGAGCAAAGCAGCAGCTCGCTTTTTAATTTGTTTTTGGTATCCAAGGGCAGAAATATGTTTCCAGTGATAAGTGAAATTTGCCATGAGCGTCGTTTTCAATAGAATTAGGTGATGCATAGGGTTTTACTTTGAAATTCTGATGAATCTCTTTTCATTTTTGCATTCAAGTTATTGTTTACAGTAAAATGCTTTGGGAAATGCAGACTGTATATTCAGTGTTATTTCTTTAAATACCTAAAGGCAGAAACACTAGTAAACCTATGTAACTAAATCTGAGTGCAAAATACAGATAACAATGCATGAACGATCATGTGGTGATTTAAAAAAGTAAATAAGATTTTAAATGTCTCTTCCATATTTATTTATAAAAGTGGGACTGAGTGTGATGACCATAAGAAAACATTTTTTTTTATTCTTTAATCTATTGAATTTTTATTTAAATATCAGCTTGCTACTGATTTAAACTTTGATTTTCAGGGTTCTTTTTTTTTCATTTTATAAGATTCACTTGAACAAGAAAATAAATTTCAGTTGGATTTATGTCATAGACTTATAGATACAGAGCTGGAAGGGACCTTAGAAGTCATGTGGTCCAATCCCCCTTATTTACAGATGACTAAACTGAGGCCCAGAAAGGTTCATCCAGGGTCCTGTCGGTAGTGAGCAGTAAGCGGTGGAGACAGCGTTACCCCAGCTGTTCTCACTCTAGCAGCCGAGCCCACTGCACTGTGATTACCACATTACAATCGGCTTAGTTTGTGTTAAAGACAAAAAAAAATGAAAAGAGGAAGTTTAAGCATTATTAAGCTCATAATCAGTTCTATAGCCAAGAAATACCAAAGCAGCCAATAGAAAATGTGACCAGTCCATATTTATTGGGATCAGATCATGTGTGTAGCACTTGTCTATTATGAGGCCAAGATTTGAGGTATCATTTGCTAATATTTTTGCTGGTTGATGAGCATATTTTAAAGCTTCCAGGCTTTGGCTAGACATTTTTGAATGCTGTCTGTTCTGTCATTAAAACAAAGGAAATTGCTTTGTAATCTCCTTATTTGAAGGTGATGTTGAGGGAGAATATCGTGACAAACAACATCCATAATTTGGGACCTATTACCGATGATGATTCTTATGAGAAGTCCATCATTTGTGACTGTACATGTGGCTGTTCCGCCTGGATGTCTAACCAAGGTTTTCTTCCCTCTGGCTGTAATTTGGATTGTTAGAGAGAGAGTGAGAGGCTGAGGATAGCGTGCTCTTTTTTTTAAATAAGACCTGGGTATTTTGCACTGATATATATATCTATATATCTATATATAGATATATATATATTTTTTAAAGAAACCCTTTATTAAATGTAGAGATATATTTGACACTTGTTCTGTAAAAATTATAAAAATGCTTAAAACTGTTCTAGAGCTTTTAAAAGGCAGCATCATTTAAAAAAAAAAGTATAACGTTTTATCCCATCATGTTCAAAAACATGAAGACAAGAATCAGTTTTTTTTAAATAAATTGAATTTTTTCTTAATCTGCAGTTAGTCACATTTTTGTTTCTCCAAAGCTCATTAATAAATGCCCACTGTTCTCTCCTTAGATTCCTGCATAATGACATTAAAGGAAAATGAAAGCAAATAGAGGCATGTCTTAGAAATCCATTTTTTAAATCAACTTATTGTTGTTGTGCTGTGTGCTATGTTAAAATGAGCCCTAGTTGAGCAGGAAAGCAGGGGAAGCCTGGCCAGGTCTGCAAATGGGGCTCCTGCATAGTTCTCGTTTGCCCCTGCATTTCATATCGGTTATTAAATGAGGTTTAAGATCTGCGGATGTTTGTGGAGGGTTGTTTTGTCTCCAGTACAAGTCGGGGAGCGGTTCAGGATAAGAGCTCCTGCTTCAATGAAGACTGTCACGGCTGTTTGGAATGGAGCTCTAGCCTTGCCCCAGCTGCACTGACGGATGCAGATACTGTGGGCAGAGGGAATACACAATTGGCAGCTGTTTCCGAAGGCCAGGAATGAAAGATTTATTAGTGACTGCAATAGTGACATATCTGTTAAAATGAGATTTATATCACCACAATAGACTTAAGGCAGCAGTGTTTTAGAAAAGGAAATTTGCATGCCTGACTTCTTCCTTATGTTATGGAGGAAACCATCTCCCCCACCCCAAACCTATCAAATGAAATCTCAAAGTTTTCAAAATCTCTGTCCTAATTAGATTATCCTGATATCATTTTCCTTCTGTCTCAATTTATAGGAATTGAAAAAATAATATTGAGTAATATATCCATTTCAAAAATATTTGAACCTGTATACATTTGCAGCAAGTTAACATTTAATTTGTTGGAATTTATTTTTGAATTTTAAAGATGTACAACTGTTTTTTACCATTTCTTTAAGAGAAATGATAAGAGTTTTTTTTTTTTAACCAACTCACTTGATTTGATAGATGTATATGAACTCAAATGGAATAGACTTACTTGGATTTTTCCCGAGTTGTTTTGTGCAGTATAACTACTTATACTTGAAAGCATTTAAAATGCTGTATGGGGGGATTTTAGGTTTGGAAGACAGTCTCTTTGAATCTAGATCATGGAATCTTGAAGATTCTGCCCCTGACTCCCTTTTGGGGTCTTCGAGTATGTGCTTTGAGATAAATATGAGGTTTTCTGGGTATTTTGGCTATCACCTTCTATCATGGTATCAGTCTTTTGTTATACATTTTAAAATAGAGATTAAATGGTTTAAATGATGTTAACTTATAAAGTTGATATTTTTAACATCTGCTTTAAAGAAAAATGAGGCTAATCACACCTCAGATACCAGAGAGAGTGAGCTTGTATTTAAAAAGGGGAGGGGAATAGGCATGTATGCATACAAGTGTGTGTATGTATATTTTTTAATTTTATGTGTATATGTATCTGTGTGCATACATACACACATATACACACAGCATACACATATACATATGTGTATATATATTTATATATGTGTGTATGTATGTGAAAATGAAAAGAAAAAAAACCCCTGCAATTTCCCCAGTGTATGGAATTCCTTATGTAGAAATTCTGTGCCAAAGCACATTTGTGACGCCTCTGTAACTTATGGCACTAGAGTTGCCATTTGGCTAAGGTCACAGGGTCAGGACATGGCAGTTGCAAGATTTGAACTCATACCCCATGGCACCTCTCATGTATTCTGTGAGTATGTGCACATAACATTTGTTTATATATAATTTTTATTCCCTTATTTCAATGCAAATTGATTTTGATTTGCTTCTGGTATCAGATATGAGAACATTATTCAGACTATTTCTCTATGGTCCTGTCAGTGGCAAAACACCTGAATCATGGGATGGCAGAACCATTCACTTTGCCTCTGCCAATGTACCCAATTGATATGATGTATTTTAGCCAAAATCAATCATGTTACAATCTGGATGCATTGTTAAATAGGCCCAAATGACCAGTTCTGCCAGACCTTAGTTCCCTTGTTATGCTTTGTATCTCTTCTCATTGTTAGGGCTGTCTGACTTTACCATATCAATGTTATGGTTGTGCTAAGTTAAAAAGGGTCCACCAGAACCCCTCTCTCTTTCTCTTTCTTTCTTTCTTTTCCTTCCTTCCTTCCTTTCCTCTTTCCTTCTTTTTTCTTTCCTTCCTTCTTTCCTTTTCCTTCCTTCCTTCCTTTCTCTTCTTGTTTCCTTCCTTTCTGTTCTTCCTTCCTTCCTTCCTTCTTTCTTTCTTTCTTTCTTTCTTTCTTCCTTTCTTTCTTCCTTTCTTTCTTTCTTTCTTTCTTTCTTTCTTTCTTTCTTTCTTTCTTTCTTTCTTTCTCTTTCTTTCTTTCTTTCTTTCTTTCTCACTGAGGTGAAATCATCATTTAAGTAAAATAACTTTCCATGGACAAATTTGTTGATAGTATCAGGGTATCTTTTATTCATTCAAATAATTATATGTTGACTGAATACTTAAAGTGGTCTTTCTGAGATTCCTAGTCTCTTTTTGGAGATAGGTCAGTAGTGCTAATGCTCATATTTCACAAAAAACATTAGATTACCCCTTTTCTTTGTACTTTGGAATTATGAAGTCTTCTAATCTGGAATTTCATTCTGCCAAGTATGAAACTTGATTTTTTTCAAAAGTGATAACTGCAAAAATATTTATCTTAAATTTAGTACCCTTTGCCATCTTTTCAATATAAATTTGCCCATTTTCTTTCTGGTCTGGGCCAGGTTTAACTCAGGCCAGTCCCATGCTTTCAGGCTTGGGTTTGGAACACAATGAGACATTTGTAGGTGATAAAATATTTAACAAAGAGAAGCTCACTTAACCATAAAAAGTATTAATAAGGATACAACATTGATTTTGGTGAATTAGACTCTCTCCTGCCCCCACACTTGCCACAGTGGCTATGCTGGATATGAAAGACATCCCATAAGGCAGTGGAATTTCTGCTGAACATCAGGGCCGCTAACTCCCCGTCGGCTGGGCTTTTTATCCCTCACAAGGAAGCCATGCCAGTGGCTTGAGCCTTAGTCTCATGTACCAACCAAATCCTGAGGATGGCCTCCTAGTCCTCTTAAAGGGAAACAAGCCCAGCCTCTATAAAATAGATGCCATTCCTACCAGCTCCTACCACTTGGTGGCAAGGGCCCCCAAATCTTCTAAATGGCTAGAAGACCATTACTGAGCAGCTGACTTTGGGGATGTGAGAAGCTTGGCATAGGCAGCTCTGAAGGAGCAGCTCAGTTCAAGTAAAGTCCTTGGAAAGAGTGCAATTCTGGCATTGGGGGTGGTATCAGGGCCTGTGTAGAGTGGGCTTCCCATCGCAGAGCAGAAGTGGTGAACGGGAGGACACCAGTGTGTCTGGCCATTCCAACCACTCTGCCATTTTTGTGAATCCTCCAACTGAGCTGTTTGCTTCTAGTTGGATTTGTGGTTGAAAATGCTAGTCATGGTTATCGCTTAACTTCCTTTTACAGAGTTAATGTCTGAGGAACTTGAACTGTGTCCCTCAGTCCCTATTCAAGTAAAAGCCCAGCCGAGGTTTTTGGAATTGCTTATTTCATCAGGATGAATGTGTGGGATGTTAAAGAGTGGGCTTGGATACCATTTTTGTTTGTCTTCATCCAATATATAGTAATCTTTCATGACATATAAAATAATTACGTAGAAAACTAGAGTAGTAAAAGTGACATGTCTTTTTTTGTGGGTTTTACCTTTAAAAAATGAGTGTTTTTTACAGTTTGATTTAAGTAAATATTTAAGATTTAAATCCAAAGGCCACTTCTTAAATTACTTACTGGAATTTCAAAAGCAGCATTCATGTTTAAAAATTGAACATCTCAATATTAACTATATGCTTGTCATAATAAAGAGAAAAAATTCTGTCTCTAAAATTATTCTATTCCTTAGTATTCACTTGGATTATAACTGAATTTTAAAAATATTTAATGCTCACCTTTACTTTCATGTCTTTTATTACTTTACATTAGAATTATGAACCCTCTTAGAGTAAGCTTTCAAAACTATTCAGTCTAAAATAATACTAATCTCTTATTTGACTGGATATTCTGAGTGGGTAATCTCAAAACATCTTGGTTTTTTTTTAAGATGGTGATAGTGTTGTTGTGTTTCCATTTCTAATCAGATATTATTTCTAAACTATATAACAAGTAGTACTAGGTATTTACTAATTTACTAAACACTTAACTAATTTTGTGAAAAGCTTCTTGTTGCTAATATTGTTGCTATTTGTTTTTTGTTTTTTTTTCTTACACCATAATCACTCTCTGTTGACAACTGTATGCAGATAGTTGGAAGTAAAGTTATGGTGAGTACAAATAATATATTGTTCTCCCCCCTCACCTGCCCCAGAATTATATTTGTATTTTCGAGAATTGAGCATATAAAAAGTGTGTGTGTGTGTATCATATATATACATATATAAACATATAATATATAGTTGATTATAGTGTTTGATTTGCTTAGATCTTTTTTTTTTGCTTGTTTCTCACCAAAGTAATGAAAGAAACATTGAGAGGAAGTGTTTTTCCATGTGCAGTTTTGAATCTCATTAAACTCTTTATTATTTAAATACTTTAAAAAATAGAATATGATTCTGCTGTCCTGGTTTTAACTAAGTTGAATTCACATTTTCAAAGATGAGTGTAACCTTGTCAGTCCTGCGGATCCCCCTGACAATGTGTTTCACAGCATGGGGTTATTGAGCTGCTTCAGCTCTTCCCTGTGTTCCACTGGTGCTCATAGACACACCTTACTCAAGAGCTCTGCTTGTGGGAGTGGGGTGAGGGGGTTGCCCTTTGATTTATTCACCATGCTTAGTTGAGTACTATTGTGCAGTCAGAATTAGGGTAGACAAGCTACTCCAAGACTCTGATTCTCTTCCTGGCTATGGCATTAATTATTTTTGTGACTCCATTCTCTGGCTCAGTTTTCTTATTTATGAAATGAAGGGTCAACAGTATAAGGTCGGAATATTGCTGTGGGGTAGGAAATGATGAATTGGTGGATTTAGAAAAACAGCGACAGGCATGGACTTATGAAGGAAGATGCTTTCCACCCTCAGAGAAACAGAGAACAAATAAGTATAATATGGTGTTTCATAAATGCATATAAATGTGTATGTCTATATATGAGTATGATGATAAATATCTATTATACCTATATGTATGTAAGTATATGGATGTGTATGTGTATATATATTTGTGTACATACACACATACATATATAACTTACCTCTCAGAGCTTAATTGTAGCCTTCTTTAGAGGGAGAGGAAGGGGAAAAAAAGAACAAAGTAAAAAGTGCACAGCAGAGAACAAAATAAAATCTACAAGGAAATAAAGAAAAGATGGACAGCTCTGAATACAACGTGTAGTATTTATTGTATAGGCTTTCTTGAAATGGAAATTTATTGCTTTGTATTTTGAATCCTCTCTTATGTTCTGCTGTGTACATGGCAGTGGTTTTTTTCTTATTTTGTATTTAACTTTAAGTATTTAAGTTTGCTTCTTTTTTCTTTTCTTCTTTTGTATTTAAATTTAAAATAAAAAAAATTACCAAAAACAGTAAAATGAAGGGTTGGGATAAGATGCTTTTTAAGGTCCCTTCCAGCTTGAACAGTCAGAAGTTTTTAAGTGCAACTTTCTAATGCAGTGGTTATTTACCACTGTGTACCATGCCAAGAGTCATCCATATTGGTATTAAGAGCCAATCATAAAGACTTTTACTTTCCTAATTTGACCTGATAGTATACATATTACTTCTATTCCACAGAAGGTACGGAGAACTTAGTGAAGCATCAGTGAAGGATAGTACTTGACAAAATAGGATGGTAGGAAGACCCATCCTCCATTTTAAGGCACTTGACTAATGCACAAATTTGAGTCAGATACTGGTGAAAAGTAATAAAAATAGCGGGAATATATAGAACCTTTGACATACTTTTCTGTTTAATCCTCCCAAAATCTCTGTAAGGTTCTTACTATAAATATCACCCACCCCCATTTTATAGATGAGAAAATGGAGACTCAGTAAAGTCAGATAACTTGCCACTAAACACATAAAGTTTGGTGAGTAATGGAGTGATTTGGACTCAGGTCTTGCCTGACTTATAGTTTTGTGCTCTCTCTGTTATATCTTAAGTGTCCTTATCACGGGAACTTCGTACAGAATGATTTGTATATCTTTGTATATCCAGTAGCTAAGGAAGCAGGACAGGGGATGCTCCTTAACACCATCTATGCCACCACCTACCAATGCTGGGCTTGGTCAGACCACTGGCTTTTCCAATTTATTCTTTGGGTCTTCTCTCAGTTCTGGCTTTGGTCTTTTCCCGTCCTCCAGGAAGGATGAGCATGTGGAAAAAATCCTGACAGTGGAGTCACAGGATCCGCGTTCAGATCCTGGCTCTCTGAGACCTTGGGCAAGTCATTCATCCTCTCTAGGCCTGTTTTCTTATCTGTAAAATGAGGGGCTTGGATTAGCTGATCTCTAAGGTTCTTTCCGGAATCTGATCTATGATTTTAGGATCACTTTGATATCAATATGTTAGTGATATGCTACAAAGATGTCTCAGGTGCTGTTGGGTGGGGCAGGGCAGGGCTGGGAAGTCTTGTATCTCTGGCTTTTTTTTTCTAAACTCTTACTGAACTCACCCATGGTGCGTCTCACTAATTAGGAAGGCTCAATGAGTTTGGCAGTTGAGTATTCCCTTAGAGCAGTGGAAGGGGTTTCAGTCTTGTGCAACTCATCATTACCCCATTTGGGTTCTTTTTTGGCAAAGATTCTAAAGTGGTTTGCCATTTCCTTCTCTAGCTCATTTTACAGATGAAGAAACTGAGGCAGAGAGGGTTAAGTGACTTGCCCAGGGTCATACAGGTAATAAGTGTCTGAGGCCAGATTTGAACTCCGGTCCACCTGATTCCAGGCCCAGCACACTAGTCACTGTAGCACCACCCAGTTTTGCTCCTTGGAACCAGAGGCCCTAGATTTCCATCCTAGCTCTGCTGCTCACTTCATGCGCCACCTTGGCCAAGTTATTTAACCTTTCTGGTTCTCCTTCCTGGATCTGTACAGGGATGGGGTTAGACTAGGGCGTGTCATAGGGCTTTTCTGGCTCTAAGTCTATGATCTTGTGGTCCTTTGGTTGCTCTTCCTCCTGTGGCCACTTGAGTTTTCTCCTGAGGATCTGCTGCCCAGGACTCTTTCTCTTCCCTCTTCTAGTGCTGCTGCTGGAGCTGCTGAGAAACCTGCTGTCCTCAGCCTTTTCTCCCCCTCTGCCTTCCTTTGGAGGTGGGAGATAAGAGTTTAAAGTGGTTTTAATTTGCATCTCTTCTATTCTTAGTGATTTGGAGCATTCTTTGACATGGCCTCTGGTTATTTGTCATGTTTGATGGCTATTAGTACAGTACCCAAACTGTCGGTCAGTTCCATTATATATCATGAGCTTTTGGAGTCTCAGAAACTGACTGCCATTTATAATATTGATCATGGCTTCCTATGAGTACAAGCTTCACATAGTGAGCTTATATGTGATGTTTCAGAACACAACACTTCCCTAAGTCTGTGACTGCTTGCATTCCTAAATGTTCTCTGGTGTTGAAACAAAATCCCCATAGGGTTAGGTATGGCTATCTGGCCTCAGGCTGGAATATCAAATGTACATTCATTTAGCTGTGGCTTAGCCCTCTTTGAATATGATAGTCCATTGGAAAACCAAATGCTGATATGTTTTACATCTCAAGAACTCTACTAGTTTTACTACCTAGAGCACCTGAATTGTTTTTTGTTTCTTTATCCCCCAAATAAATGAAATATGTTTTGAATGTAAAAAAAATCTATAAATTCAGTTTGTATAAAATTTAATTAAACTTGCTAATAGTAAACCATACTAAGTCATAATTTATATAAATTCTGACAATTTTTTTTACAACCTTATTATTTGGAAGATAAGATAAATCAAAATGTGTTGTCTAGATCTGATATGAATATATGCAGTGGAAAAATGTATAGTCAGAACTTTTTCTAAGACACCCCCCAACATCCCTCCAAACACCCTAGAACACCTAATTTACATTTAATTTGATGGATTCTGAAGGGCCTGGAGTCAGGAAGACCTGAGTTCAGATTTAGCCTTTCACACTTACTAAGCTGTGTGACCTTCTTGGGCAAATCACTTAACCTCTGTCTGCCTCAGTTTCCTGATCTTTTAAATCGGAGTAATAATAGCACCTACCTCCTAGAGTTGTTGTGAGGACAAAATGAAATACAGTATGTATAAAGTGCTTTGCAAACATTATTGTTGTTGTTATTATTGTTTTTTGCTTGGCAGTTGGGGTTAAGTGACTTGCCCAGGGTCACACAGCTAGTAAGTGTAATATGTCTGAGGTCACATTTGAACTCGTATCCTCCTGACCCCAGGGCTGGTAGTCTATCCACTGCGCCACCTAGCTGCCCCTAACATATTATTATTATCATTACAATTTGTTGTCCCCTCTAGGTATGTTCAAAGAATGTTTGGATTCATTTTTATCAGTCATTGCTTGGGTCATGTGTGATCAGCCCCGGATTTGGCAATTAAGAAATTCTTGAAAATTTTGGAGGGAGCAGTTTCAGTTCATTAATGATATCAGAAGCCACATTGAGATTTCAGAAACATCTTGGACTCTTTGCCATCCAACCTGTTGCCCCTTGTACAGATTCTGCCTTGGCACTGCATGTCACGGTCATTCCTCTATTTCCTCTCCCACTGCTGCCACTCTGCTGCAGTTGTTTTTTTACTCAGAGTAAGTAAAAAAAAAAAAATGTGTTTAGTACCATGGTCAGTTCCTTACATCCTCCACTCCCAAAATAGTCAGCCATTGTAACAAAACAAAACACTAAACTGACAGTTAAGCAAAATTGACCAACAAAGTATAAATCAGTGATAACACATACACCACTTCAATCCCATGGTCACCCCCCTCTTTAATGGGAGGGGAGTTGATGTTTCTTCATCCACTTTCTTAAGGTGCATGTTGGTCATTGCAGTTAATGTGAGTCGGGCTGCCTTTTAATGATGTCTCTTGTTTTATTTATTGTGTATCTCATTCTCCTGATTCTTCTTTTCTTCATGTTGGATGAATGCAATTAAGTCTCCTCTTATCTCTCTGTCTTCCTCGATTTGTCCTTTCTTATGACACAGTAATATTCCATTTAATTCTCAATTTGTTTAGCTCTTTCCTTATTGATGAGCACCCGTTTGGTTTCCATTTTTTCTGCTACCATAAAAATCATCACTATAAATATTTTGGTATATATGGGGTGTTTATTTTTGTGTTTGACTTCCATTGAGTATATTCCTAGTAGTGGCATTGCTGGGTAAAAGGGCATGAACGGTTTAGTGTTTTTTTATTGCACAGTTCCAAATCGGTCTACACAACAGTTGGACCAATTCACGGCTCATCAACAATGTATTAGTGTATTACCTCTGCTCCTCTGCTTTCTTCTGCCTACAGTGCTCTTCTGGCTGTTGGAATCCTACTTGTCTTTCTAATCTAAGCCCATATGCCAGCTCTTCCACGAAGCCTTGCTACGTCACTTTGGCCAGAAGTCAGGTCTTCTTCCTCTGAATTCCTGTAGCGCTACATTTGTACTTTGTTGCTTAACTATCTTTGTATCCCCTAAGCTCCTAGCACATGCTTTGCACATATAACTAGGATTATTTAATGTCTCTTTGGCTCCATAAGGCAGGACAAGGTAGGAGTTAAAAAGAAGGAGAATCTGCAGTATAATGGGATACCTCATTAAGTAGTGAGTGTAGGATTAGAAGAGAGAACCATCACTGTGGGCTGGAATGATTGGGGAAGGTTGGGGAAGATTTGATACAAATGGGAGAAGGACTGGAGCTATAGCAAGACCACAGAGGAAGGCCCAGGGATTCCTCTGGGGCGTAGTAGAGGCCAGCCACATTTTATTTGGTCTAGATGTTTGCCAGTGGGCTTTGAAGTGAGTTAAAGATTGTTATATCACCTCAGGGTAACATTGACAAAGCTGTTTTAGGGGATTAATAAAAAACAGGATTTGACACAGATGAAATAGGTTACAATGAGAGATGGTACAATCTCTCCGTGCAAATATTTACACATAGGATAGATGATTTGGAGAAGAGTGAAGAGACTGGACCAGTGGAACCTTTTCAGTGCAGTATCTCCTAACCCTGAGGAGATGATTTATGATATATTGTAGCATGTGCTCCAAAACAGAGTTAGCTAATAACCAAAGGTCCCATCTAAAGAAAGGTCCCATATATAATAAAATATTTATAGTAGCATTTTTAGTAGCAGAACACTAGAAAAACTCAGAATTCCTTCCCCAGTGATGTCATTATTTCAGGTTGAAATTAATTGGCTCATAGTCCAGGGGCTGGAAATATAAGCCTTTTTATGTCATGTACCATCAGATTGTGCTTAAAGGAGAATTTGACTGCATGTGGAAGATTTAAGCAAACCCAGCTGAGGTTTGAAAATAGTATTGTCAGAGGTACCCCTTGTTTCTCCTCATGTGTTTGTTCCCTGAAGCATCTCTGTGTCCTCTCAAGAAACCAGGGCTTTAACTGCTTGTGATTAGCATGTGAGATTGTGGTACAGGGGTCTAAATGGAGTCACCCTTGGAGTATCTGCCACCGAAGCAGTTGTGTAGCATCTCACATTGATTTGGGAATGGGCAGAGGGATTTGGGTTGTTTCAGTCTGGGCCATTTGAACCACTTCCAGGCAGCCCTACGTCTGGGGAAGGATCACTGGATCTGAGACTTAGAGCTGCAAGACCTCTCTGAAGCTATCTGGTCCAGATCTCTCATTTTACAGGGGAGGAAACTGAGATCTGGAGAGGGGAAGTGACTTGTTCCAGGGTCATACAGTTAGTAAGTAGCAGAGGAGGGTGTCCAACTCTGGTCCTCTGATTCCGTATCCATGCTTTCCCTCTATACTCTGGGATTAAATAACTCGTCATATTTTTGTTCAATTTAGGTGAGAAAATTACAGGCATTTCACTTAGGCATTACCAGGCTTCTCAACATTTTGAATTTTGAACACTTGATAATCAATTTTCTCCCTATTGTGTGGTTCTCTGGGTTAGGAGAGCTTGTCATACTGAGACTCCATTCCTGTTTAGTTTGAAAATGTATTGTCAGTATAATGTGTTTGCATATGTTATTGTTAGCTAGCCAGCTTCATAGTGCTATCTCTAAAATACTGCTAAACACGACGGTGTTGGGAGTTGGCTTGTATACCTGGGTGGATTGGTTAACTGATATTGTAGTCCTAGATTGGTGATATGATTGTAGGTTTTGTGGCATTCCATGGCTTAGTTGTTTCATGTTAATTATTTGAATAAAGGGAAAACTTGCAAGGAGGATTTCAGTCTTAGTTTACTCAGTGTTTTCTGCATAATTAATTGTGCAAGCCAGAAGGGGGAGACAAACCGTGCATTATTGGAGTTTATAGATAGCTTTGCTTATAATGACAGAGTATTTGCATTCATTTCCCACTTTGACTTTTTTTTCTTGTTTAGTTTTGGTTACTGGAATAGTTGCTACTGTAAAATGTTCAACTTTATGGTAGTGACAATTTTGTTGAAAATATCTAAATTCAATTAGAATAAAAATGATTAATTTCATTACATTTTAACTGATGCATAAAAAATAGAAAAAGAAACTAATGTGGTAAGCAGATGAAAATAAGACTTGAGACTATTTAATGGTGGGCGATTATAAGTGATCTTTTAAAAATTGCATGAACATTGTTAAACTCCCAATTTATTTTTTTTCTAATTTCATATCCATTAAGTATAATAAATAGATACTTTCCCATTCCTTATATTTTAATAAAGATAATCAGATGAGAATTGTTTTGGCTATAGGTATTCAGGTTTTGTTTTTGGTTTTTTTTGCTTTTAAATTCTATATATCTTCATTGACTTGAAGAACATTTTCTTAACTGAGCCTTTCCTTACATTAGGATGTATTGCCATAAGTAAAATCACATTTATTATGCTCGGATAAATTCAATATTTAAAGATGCCCAAAAAAATGTAGAGAGATTAATTAATGCTAGGAGCACTTAATAGGAAAAATAGTGCTATCTCATTTTTTTTAACTTATGTTTTATAAATTAATTGAAATTTCCCAATAGGAATGATAACATTTTGTGATATCTCTTGGCTGTCAAAAGTCTCTGTGTTGGCAATACCTTTGCAGTTCTGAGCATGGATTTAGTAGAAGGAATGCTGCATTGAGACATGTATTTGACCCCCAATTCACCTACTTATTTTCCCTTGTTACATTGTGCAATTCACTGAATCTTCTTAAACTTCCACTTCCTCTGTTATTAAATAGCCATGATACTTTTTATTTACTGGCAGGTGTTACACAAATGTTGTTGTTTTCTAACATTAATTAAATATCATTTGGAGAATTTTTAGCATGAAGAACTCTGCAGAATTTCTCCCTAGTGTATTTTATGAAGGAGGGATTAATGGAAGGTTGATGTAGCTTTGTAGTCCGTTGCCACTCATGACTCCTTCACCCAAAATGGCATAAAAGATAATATTTAGAAGACGTGTGATCGAAAAAAGAGGAACACTGTTATGTATTGAGAGTGAGGGATAATCCAAATGGTCCACTGGTGCTTCCATGCTATTAAAGGACCTTGCCAAAAAAGTCTAGGACAATCTGAACCTCCTGGATAATTTGGGGGGAAGTATGGATAAGAATTATGCCGTTTGAGACAACATGGTAGGTTGCAGTCTGTGGCATTGAAAAGAATGCCCACACTGAGGAGATTATGGATCCACTGGAGTAATAAAATAATTAGGTATCATTTCTTTCTTCCAAATTCATTTTTTGTACATGTATGATGAGGTACTTCAGTAGTTCCATGATTAGATATATGGGTAACTTATTTTCATTGTGAAGTCATAGCTTATATGAGTTCCTTTAAAAACTTAGCTACCCATTTCTCTGTATTATGTTGACTTTTGCAGTTGAGAAAAATGTACTAAATTCTTATTTTGTTTTTACTTTTCAACTGTGAAATAACAGTATAGCACACTAGCATTTTTGCCAATCATACATTGTAGGATATTTCTGTTACAGGTAGTTGAAAAATTTTACTTAGCATAATCTCTCCAACGTGATCTTTACATAAGGTTCATTACTGCCACCATAGAGTTTAACATGTAGCAAAGACTGGGGATATATATCCTTTATTGTTCAAGGACATTCTTTTTCAGAAAATCAGATTATTTCAAAATCTTTATCTCCATTTCTGATCTGTTTCCCAAGCTCCAGGCTCCCATTTTCAGTGGCCTACCTGGATGCCTGGCTGGTACCTCAGACTCAGTGTGTCCAAAATGGAAATGACTTTTCCCCCTAAAAACAGTTCTTTCTTCTAACCTCCTTATTTCTTTCAGTCGTTCCATTATTTACCTAGTTGCTCAGGCTCAAAATCTCTCGGTTATATTTGATTCTCCCCTCTTTCTGGGACCATTTATATCTAAAAAGTTGTTCAGTTCTGTCTTTTCTGCTTTGGCAATCTATGTCATATAGGTTCACCTTTTTATTGTTCCTGCAGCCTCTGTCCTGTTGTAGGCCCTCATGAGCACCTACCTGACTATTGCACTTAACCTCCTAACCACTGTTCCTGACTCTAGTTTTCCACTCCCCACCCCACCCCATCCCAGGTTTCACAATCACTAATAGATTAATCTTCAGAATAGGACTTAAGAGCTGCAAGGGATCTTAGAAACCATCTTCTCCAACACCTGTATTTTATAACTTAGGAAATGGAAGGTCAGAGACATGAAGTATCTTGTTTAAGGTCACGTAGCTGGTACCACTGGGGATCCAAAGTGGGAATCAATCCAAATCCAGATTGGCTTATCCCAAATTCAGTGTTCTTTCTACTTCATCACATTTGCAGATTCATGTCGTTCCTCTGGTGACTTCCTATTGCATATCAAACGTTGTCCATAGCTTAGTATTCAAACTTCTCTCCAATGTGATGCCATCCTATCATTCTAATCTCATCTTCCATTTTTTACCCTGCCCATATTGTACATGGATTCAGAGGTCACCTAGACAACTCACCAACCCTCATACATGCCCATAGCATGGTATGGTAAAAGAATGCCATACTGGGAGTCAGGAAAAACCTGGTTTGGGTGCCTGCCTCTGTTGTCTAACTAGCTGTTTGATTTGGGGCAAGTCTTTTCGATTTTAAGCCTCAGTTTCCTAATCTGTAAAATGGAGACAACACCCATAGTACCTACTGCACAGGCTTGTTAGGATCAAATGGGATAATGTATTATAAGTAAAGTGCTTTGCAAACTATAAAGCACTATGTAAATGTTAGTCAAGATTACCTCCATACCTTTGTTCATGCTGTGCTGAACACCTGGATTATATACCTTCGTCCTCATTTTTGCCTATTGAAATCTAATCCAACTTAAATGCCACTCCCTATACTTCCATGAAGCCTTCCCTAATTTCCTTCCTGTTGCAGTAAAAAATCTCTCAGATATCCTTTTGCAACTCTAACACATTTGTGTTGTTTTGTATTAATTATGCATTATGAAAAGGTTGAGTGATTTTCCATTTTTTATCAGTCTGCTGTCTTCCTTCCAACTCAAGTCAAATCAAACAGCATTTATTAAGTTCTTACTATGTGCCAGGATCGCTGCCAAATGCTAGGGATATAAAGAAAAGCAAAAACATCAAAAATAAAAAAACAACAGTCTAGCTCTCAAGGAATTCCCAGTTCAATGCACAGGGGTGAAGTGGAACACTATGCCGTCAACTGTGTACAAGTGAGATATACAGAGGTTAAGTTCAAGATGATATGATGGGGAAGGCACTAATATTTAGGAGGAATGGGAAAGGCGTCTTGCAGAAGGTGAGATTTTAGCTGAGACTTGGAAGAAACCACAGAAGCCAGGAGACGAGGATGAGGAGGAAAAGAAATTTCAGGTGTAGGGGACAGTTAGTGAAAGTGCATGGTGTCAAGAGATGGCTTTTCTTGTGTCAGGAACAGCAGGGAGACCAAAGTCACTGGGTTACAGAGTATGTGAAAGAAAGTAAGATGTAGGAGGAATGGAAATGTAGGGAGGGGTCAGGTTAGGAAACCCTTTAAAAGCCTGGTTTCATCCCTGATGATATTGCTACGATCTCAATTTGTTCATGAGCCAATCTTTCTGCAAACTCATCTTTCCTCCTACCATTTTTCATTATTTTGTGTGATGATAATATTGTTGATAATCTTCTAACACTGTCCTCCGTAAGAGAGAAAGTGTTTTTTGTTGATTTTGTTTTGTTGCAACAGACCACCCCCCTCCATACCAAAATACTTAGAAGAACCTCGACCCCTAAAGAATTTATTTGCCTAGAACAGTGGAGCAAAATTGCCGAATTGTGTTATAGCTCTGGAGAGTACAAGTCACTTTCAAGTTTATACTGACTGTTGACAGAAAGCAAAGCTATATAATACTTCAAGCTCAATAGCTTTGTACCAACATTGGCCATTATACTTGACCTGAGTTGAAATTCAGTTCCACAGGCATTTATTAGGTGTTTAAAGTATGTGCCAGGCACTATGCTGGGCACTAGGGATTTAAAGACAAAACGAAACAGCTTCTGCTCTTCAGGATCTTGCCTTTTATGGTGGGGGTAGGGGGAGATAACCACATATACAAAGATGAGTAAATGTAACATCAATAAGATGTAATTTTTAGGGGAGTTCCTAACACCTAGGGGAGTCAGGAAAGGCCTCTTGTAAGAGGTGCCACTTGAGCTAAACCTTGAAAAGAGCTAGGAATTTCAACAAGTAGACATGAAGAGTAGGAACATTCCAGGCATGGGGGTTACTTTGCCTGTTTGAAAGCCTCGAAATGGGAAATAGAATGTTGATTTCAGGAAAATAGGACCAGTGGTTGGAATATAGACTGTTTGAGGTGAAGTTATGTGTTATCAGACTGGAAAGATAGGTTTGAATTAGATTGTGAACAACTAAATGCTAAACAGGATAATTTATATTTTATCCTGGTAATAATAATGAGTGGTTCAAGCTTTATGAGCAAGGGAGGGGGGTGCAGGAAGTGACAGGTTAAGACTGAAAAAATTTAAATATGACAGCACAAGTCAACTGATAAAGGGTTCTAGTTTTGGTCATTGTCCCCCTCCCCTTGTCTCTTTCTATTGAACACACTGCTGTTCTTCCATTCACCCAAGTTCACCTAGGAGCCATCCTTGACTCTTCACTTTCACTTATGCTCATGTCTAATCTTGACAAATCCTGTTGATTCTACTTTCATAACATCTCTCCCATCAGTTCCTTATTCATACTGTAACTAGCCTAATTCAGGTCCTTGTTACCTCCCACCCAGCTGGCAGTAGCCTCCTAATTTGTCTCTCTGCCTCCAGTTTTTTGCCCTCTTGAATTCATCTTGTATACGGATATCAGATTAGTATTTCTGAAGCATTTTCCCCCATAGCTCCTCCACAGCATTTTCTTTACCATGTGCCAGACTCTGTGCTTAAGTACTAAGTGAGAGAAATTTTCTTTTATGGATTGTTTTAGCTACATTTCATAAATTTTTATGTGTTTTTTAAAAATTCTTTTTAAGGTAATCATTATTTCAGTGATTTCTTCTTTGATCCATTCATTATTTTGACTATCATTACTTAGTCTTCATTTTCATTTGCATCTTATGCAACATTTTCCATACTCATTCGAGTTTGTATTTTGCTAACTTTTGTAAAGGTTATATTTAAATGTCGTTGCTTTCTTGCATTTATTTGAGTTCCTTATGCTATGGCATATATTCTCTTCTTTGGTAAAGGTTGTATGCAATGCTGAAAAGTAAGAACACTCTTTTAGATTCCCATTTAATAGTTTGCTTATACATCTATCAAAGTTACTTTTCCAGTGTTTGATTGAGATTCCAAATTGCCTTCCTGTTTATATTAAATTTAACTAGCTCTAAAAGAGGGATATCAGTTCACATGTAGTTATTACGATTGTTTCATTATAGGGCCTTTAAGCTTGACTTACTTTTCTTATTTGTCTCTTGCCAGTATCTATTTTTATTGTTGTAGTCTTATCCGAAAATATAATTGCAACTTCTGCTTTTTGGGATTCAGCTGAAGCATTATTCTAGTCTCTCACTGTAACTCTTTATGTTTTATGTGCATTTTTCATTCAGAAAATTATTTAGGGTTTATTTTCTAATCTATTCTGCAGCTCTCTTGATTTATGGTATTTATCCAGTTAACATTAAAGGTTATAATTAAATTAACTTTTTCCTCTATCACATCCTGTTATAGAACTCTTTAAAATTACCTGTGACTTTGTTGTTCTTGTAGAATCTAATCCTATTTTCTGCCCTCACACCTTTTTATCTGAGGTAGGCAAGGAAAGAATGAAAATGTAATAGTATAATCAAGAGATCTGGGTCTGAGAAGGGAAGAGGAGGAGGGACAGGATAGGAAAATTTTGTTATTGCATCAGTATAGGTCTTGAATATAGCTTGGTAGATTGATTTCCAGTTAGTTTAAGCATTTTGTAGTTAATTTTGAATAGGATTCCCCCTTTATATTATAACTTCCTGGATATATATATATATATATGCATATAATATAATATGTATAAATATATATATATATATATATAATATGTATAATTTATAT
>NW_020944355.1:3086511-3088148 GCF_900497805.2 Vombatus ursinus | reverse complement strand
TGGGGAGGTTGATTTTTTTTTGTCTCCTGCTACTTTTTTGAAGATATTGTTTCAGTTATTTTCTTTGCTCATTCTCTAGAATTTTTTTAAAATTTCCATTCTGAATGAAACATCCTGAACATGAAAAAAAGAACATTTTTATATTCAAGGTATTAACAGAAAACGAGGATTATATGTGAAAACGTAAATGTCTATTGCATACAGTTTGCTTTGGGTTCTACCTCAAACCGATCAGATTGTCAGAGGTGACGAAAAAGAAAATGACATATTGTTGATGGGGTTGTGGGAGGACAAGCACCCTGATACCACACATTGGTGCAGCTGCAAATTGGGCCGGCCATTCTGGAAAGCAATTTGGAGCTATGCCAGGAAGTCACAAAATTGTGCATATCCTTTGAAGCCAGGTCCTCTGATTCCAAATTCAATTTCCTTCTGCTATACAATGCCCAGACAAGAGGCTCCAAAAGCCTGAATGATAGGAATAGAAAGAATGGGACAAGTCATCCTGAGGGTGCTTAAGGAGGCGGAAAATGGAGAGACAACAAATAGAAGAACAGTGGAAAAGATCTATGTAGATGTTTTGAATTTCCTGGCGACGCCTGTATAATGTATTTTATAAATAAAGTATGAGATACCTTCACTGAAGCATCTGTGCATCCTAATCCTAGAATAGGTTCATATTATTTCCTCCATTCTGATCAGCCTTCCTGACCCTTTAGGGGAGATAGCTTTTTTTTTTTTTTCTGACTGCTTTTTAGCTTCCTTTTCTACAGAAGACAGATGCCTGGTCCTCATTTTTGTATGCCATTCACTTATCTATTAGAACAGAGAACCTTTGGCCTTATACCACTGGCACAGTCTGTACTGGTATAGTGTCTGGTGTCTTTTGATCAGCTTACTTGACTTTTCTGGTTCCGTGACCAATAACCAGGGCACATTTCCTTTTTGGCATGCGGTATCTTTTTTTCCCTTAAATAGTGTTTTATTTTTTCCCAATTAAATTTTCCCAACGTAAAGATAGTTTTTGATATTCATTTTTGTAAAATTTTGAGTTCCAAATTTTTCTCCCTTCCTCTCTTCCCCCCTCCCCAAGAAGCAAGCATATATATATATATATATATATATATATATATATATACACATATATAAATATAGCTTATACATGTACAATCATGTTAAATATGTTTCCCCATTAGTCATGTTGTGAAAGAAGAATCAGAACAAAAGGGAAAAGCCACGAGAAAGAAAAAGCCAAAAAAATTTTAAAATGTGAAAATAGTATGATGTGATATGCATTCAGACTCCATAGTTCTTTCTCTGGATGTTGATAGCATCTTCCATCAGGAGTCTTTCGGAATTTTCTTAGATCCTTACATTGCTGAGAAGAGCTAAGTCTATCAAAGTCAGTCATCGCACAATGTTACTGTTACTATGTATGACGTTCTCCTGGTTCTGCTCACTTCACTCATCATCAGTTCATGTAAGTCTTTCCACGTTTTTCTGAAATCTGCCTGGACAGTGTCTTAAAGCCTTTGTTACCTTAAATCGCTTAGTAATACTAAGGTAGAAGTACAAGAACAATAGAAAGAAACACACACACACACACACACACACACACACACACACACACACACACA
>NW_020944355.1:2927234-3086501 GCF_900497805.2 Vombatus ursinus | reverse complement strand
ACACACACACACACACACACACACACACACACACACACACACACACACACACGCTAGCTTAAAACTGCACTAAGATTTTTGAGACACTGTATATTCATTTCACTCTGACTATTTATGCTTTGCCTAATCTAGGAGGTCCAAATATTCCTATTAAGGCATTTTTCTGTTCAGCATTCCTTAAATCTGTGCAGCCACTCCATGGATGGGTGAGCTTAAAAGGAGCCTCCCAGTGCAGATAGTGGATAGAGTACAGACCTGGAGACAGGGAGACCTGAATTAAAATATTACTTTAGGCACTTAGCAGCTGTGTGACCTTGGGCAAGTCACTAGCCTAGGAAGAAGTTAACTGTTCTCAGCCTCAGTTTTCTTTAACTTCTCTCAGTCTCAGTTTCCTTATCTGTAAAATGGGGAAAAAATAGCACCTCCTTCCCAGGTTTGTTGTGAGGATCAAATGGGATAACATATGTAAAGCACTTTGCAAATGTTTAAGGCTATAGAAATTTTTGTAGGAGTAAAATATTGCTTCTCTGGACTGTTTCTAAAAGAATATAAAGCTTGTTTGTAAATGATTACAGACTTAATATTTGTTTTCTATCACAATTCAAATACTCTTACTGCTAAAGAAATTACATGTATCATTGCGTTTGGAACAACTAAGTTTTTAGAAACAAATTAGAAAAAAATAAATTTAATAGTTTAAATCAAGTATATAAGGTGATAATATCTGTAGGTATGTGTGGTTTTTAAAAAAGGAGATTTAGATCTCTTGCTTTATATTTGCTAATTGTCACCTTTGTGAAGAAAAGTCCGCTGTTCTTTTCTCGGTGTTCTTGCCATGCACACACACACAGTGGGTCTGCAGTCAGCTTTTATTGCTCATGATATACAATCTAATGTAACCTAACAAACAATACAAACAGACACAAAGCTCTTTCCCTTGTGCAAGGCTTTGTGCTCGGTGCTAGGGATATAAAGAATAGTCTCTGGCTTCAGGGAGCTCACATTCTACTGGGGGGTCGAATGGTTAGAATGGACTTTTATTCAGAGAATTTAACCGTAATAGCTATGTTGGGTAGTATGTCCAGTATATCCAGGTCACTGTTTAACTTAATCCTTATACAAAGCCAACACACAATTCTCATTTACCCAGAGTGAAATTGCCTTATTGAAAGACTCAGCTCTAATCTTTTTTCCTTGAACTTTATTCCTACCTTACCAACTATCTTCTGGACATCTGCACCTAGATATCCTGTAGGCATCTCAAAGTTGACATGTTCAGAACTTTCCGCACCCCACACCCAACAAATCCCAACTGTCTTCCGAAGTTCCCTATTTCTATTATGGGTACCAGCATCAGTCTTCCCTTCTCTCCACCTGTCATATCTAATCAGTTGCCAAGTCTTGTTGATTCTCATTTTCTGCCATTTCTCTCCCACCCTCTGCCTCTTACTATTCTCCTGGTCTTCACCCTAGTTCAGACCCTTCATAGCATCTTGCTTGGGCATCGTACAGCTAAAACAATGCTGGATTTGGCATCAAAGGGCCTGGCTTCAGGGTGTGCACAGTTTAGTGGCTTCTTGGGCATAGCTCCAAATTGCCTTGCAGAGTAGCTGGACCAATTCACAGCTGCACCAAGGTGTCCCATCAGAGGCCCTGCCCTTACACAGCCCCTCTAACACTTTCTCATTTTCTTTTGTGTCATCTTTGCCAATCTGAAGGTTATGAAGTGGAACTTCAAAGTTGCTTTAATTTCTATTTCTCCTAGTAGTAATTTGGAGCAGTTTCTACAAAGGATGTTGATGGCTTGCATTTCTGCCCCTTGTCTATATCCTCTGTTTATCTATTGAGGAATAGCTCTTGTCCTTATATATTTATATCATTTCCCTAAATATATTAGTTAATAGACCTTATCAGTGAAGTTTGCTGCGCAGATTTTTTTTTTAGTTCAGGATTTCTCTTTTAATCCTAACTACATTTTATTTTGTTTGCATAGTAAACCGTTTAGAGCTTATTAAAGCATCATAATGTATAATATGGCATATATTAATATAGTACATAATAACATGCTAGCCCTGGAGCCAGGGAGACCTGTTTGAGTTCAAATCTGGCCTCAGATATTTACTATCCGTGTAACCCCGGACAAGTCACTCAAACACTGTCTGCCTCAGTTTCCTCAACTTTAAACTTAGGATAATAATAGTACCTGTCTCCCCAAGTTGTTATAAGGATCAAATGAGATCATATTTGTAAAGCATGTAGTGTAATGTGTGGCACATGGGCATTTAATAAATGCTTGTTTCCTTCCTATATATAGTGTGAAATGTTCCCCTAAGCCTTATTTCCAGACTGCTTTTCAACTTTCCCAGAAATTAATAGTGAGTCCATGTCCTAGTAGTTGGTGTCTGTGGGTTTGTTGAATACTGTGTTGCTGTTAGATTGTTTCTGTGTTTTGAATATCTAATTTGTTTCATTGATCATCATTTCTGTTTTTTCGACCGGTACCCAATTGTTTTTATGATTACTACTCTGGTATAATTTGAGATCTGGTACAGCTAGCTCTCTCTCCTCTTTTCTTTTTCGTTATTTTTCTCAAGATTGTTGACCTTTTTTTGTTACTCCAGATGAATTTTGTTATTTTGTCTAGTTCTATAAAGCACTCCTTGATAGTTTAGTATGGCACTGAATCTAAAGATTAATTTAGGCAATATTGTCATTTAAATTAAATTAGCTAGGTCCCTACATGTTTAAGACATTAAAATTTTATCAGATTTGAATATTTGAAGCGAAGACTTTGCCCCCCACTCAGCATTTTCTCTTAGTCTACTTGCATCGATTTTGTTAATGCAATTACTTTTTGATATCATATAATGAAGATCATTTATTTTGTCTTTCTGATATCATCTATCTCTTGTTTGGTTATGAACTTTCCCTCATCTGTGAATCTGTAAGGTATCTTTTCCCCTTTTCATTTTTATCATATGACCTTTTACCTGGAAATGATCTTTTATAATCACATCCAAAGGGAATCTTTTGTATTGAGGTTTTTGCTCCTTCTTGGACATACTGGAAAAGTAAAAAGGCACCCAGTATATAAGATGATCACTAAAGAGAATAGGGGGAATACAGTAAACACTTGGACCTTGATGTTTGCAGTATTTTAAAGTTGTGAATTACGCTCAAAAGTAGTAGTGTTGTTTCAAGTATTACTACATGGAAAAGGTGATTTATCTGCCTGGGTGCGATGTTCCATTTGGGAAATGAGGTCGTTTCTAGGATAGAAATTTGAGGGGCTTCTGCTCTGGTGCTGCCATGTACAGATTCCAGCCAGGATGCCTCATTCTTGCTTTGTGTAGTTGGTTTCATTGCACTTGGTCATCTTGCTTTAGGAGGTACCCATCCTTGTCACCAGAAAAGATCTTGTCAGATGTCACTAATCATCATGGGATAAATAAGTCTTTAACAGGACTGTCTTTTATTACTCTTGAAATTCTATATTGCTGCATTCCTTTATAGAGAATTCTAAAGGTATAAACCACTCAGAAGGAATGCAGCAGCATTGGATCTATGTTGTTATACTGTGTGTGTGTTTATCTTCCTATGTATATGTACATTTTACAACTATGCAGGGAGAGAAAAAAGACAAAAACAAACTTTATTTAACTAATATTTCCTTGAGAGCTGTCTTTTTAGGAACACCTCCATTCTGTAAAACAAGGTAAATTTAATGACAAACTTTAGGTGGGATACTTATTTATATACCAAGTAGTATTCTGATAACAAGTCATTGGCACTTTCGTTTTGTAATTCAGTTCATAAGGAGCCCCAGTGGCTTTTGGCAATGAAATGCAAAAATGTGAATAAAGCTCTCTCTTCCCCTACAGAACTTAAAATTGTGTGTTGGGGGGTCGTGGTGCTGATGTATAAGACGTGTGTTAGCATATGATGAATATGTTGGCTAGGTCAAATAGTATGGTATGAGTGATTCAAAGAGGGAGGAATCACTTCTAGATGGACAAATGAAGGAAGGTTTCAGTTCAGGAGTTGTATAAATAAAGTTTTTAGAAAGAACATTTGAGCATTCTAAGATTAATGATAGGAAATTAAGATGGCATAAAGTTTTTTAGCTGAAAAACGTTATTGAGTACATTTTCTTGATGTAAACTTTGATTATGTTCCCAATTGCATCTCCCTCAGGAACAATTGCCCCTTCCCCGGTAGTTAAGGAAAACGTCTCAAAAGAGTTATGGTGACTGATATTTTCTGCAGTCTTGAGTTGTTTTACTCATGCATATATGTTTTATGAGTTAGTATCAATATTGTCGAATATTTTTTGATCTTTTTGTTGTCTTTAAACTCATCTTAATATATGTGGTCATAATAATTGTCTATTTTTTTGGTTCTATTTTGTTTGCTTAGCATCACATCATAACAGTTCTCCCCACATTTGTTTGATTTCTTCATCTTCATTGTTCCTTATGGCACGGTAGTAATCCATGCATTTCCATATCACAGTTGGTTCTGCCATTGTGTAGTCTTTGGGAATATATTATGTATTCAATTTCAAATAATACTGCTGTGAATATTGTTATATAGATGTGTTGTCTATAACCTCCTTGGGATACAGAGCCAATAGTGAGATTCCCTAAATACAAGAGTATGAATGATTTTGTAACTTTGCTTGCATAATTTCCAGTTTTCCAAAAAGATTAGAGCAATTCAAAACTTGACCAGCATGCTTGTTTTCTTGCATTTCTACCAATATTGAGTTTTCCATCCTTGATTATATTTGCAAAATCAATGCATGTGAGCTGATTCTCTTAGTTATAGAATAAGGATATGTTGTCAAAATCTAGAAGACTGAGATGGCTCTTTGTTGCAAAGGACTATGTTAATAAGAATTAAATTGTTTCTTTTACTTTTCATTCCTCTTTTGAGGGGGCTGCTGAATTACTGCAGCTAGTGAGCCAAGATCTTCATTTGGACAAGACCACTCTATATTAAAAACAGATGATTAGGCTGAAATAGCTGCTAAAACAATTTCATGCTTTTGTTTTTAATGTCCAATTATAATACGTCACTTCAGATTGTATGTGAGTATACAATTGTATCATTTTAATTTTATTTTTGAGTTATTACATTTCAGGAGGCTGATTAAAATCAGCTGACACATTGTATAAGTTTATGTACATAATAAATTAAGGATTGAAACTGCATTAAAACAAGATAGGAAGCTTGGTTGATAATGCTTTTATTAAAAGTCAATAAACTGTTTTTTATACAGTCACTCATTTTGATCTTATTTTGTTCTCATATTTCTTAAGATAGTCACTGCCAAATCTTTTTGGTAGAGAATCTGGAAAAGCATTCCTATTAACTTACTGAAAGTAACAAATAAAATAAAGAAATTAAACAATTAATATCTGTTTTATTTGTACTTTTATGAGGTAATTATACCCATACTAATTCATTGGCTTTTATCCAGGAGTAGTTTTTGAAGAAGCAAACATTAGGCAGGTGTAGTGGAATTTAAAGTAATGGGATGTCTGACATGATACTTCCATTCACTGCAATTGTTCTATTTGGAATTTAGTTACGCTTCCTGCTACATAGCCCTTATGAATATGCTGTACATTAAAAACCCATTTCTAGATCATGTCTGATGTGAAGCATCTTACTATGTCACTTTTTCATTTCACTTAAAATGGCTTTGTCCTTCCCTGTACACTACACTAATTTTTATCTCTAACGTTATGAAAGTTTTGAGTGTTTTTTATAGATTTCTGTTAGGACCAGTAGAATGTCCACAAATGACTTTCATTCCTCAAAGATAAAATAACACTGTATACCTGTGAAAACACGTATTACTGAAATAGTTGATTATTAGAGCAATGTATGCATTGCCTGTGTGCTTTTTACTTTTGGTTCAGTGGTTTGTAAAGTTGGAGCTGTAGTCTGACCCCAAGGGATTTATAATCAACCAATGGAGAGTGGGAAGATGGGTCACATCTCACCTTTCCTGTGACAATCATGGGACTCATCTCTAAATCACACCTACCTCTATCTCTTGATACTCCTTATTTTGCCCCCTTCACCCATTGTACATGCTTCCAACCTCCCTACTTTTTAGCAGGGTATTGGCCTCATAGGGCAGTTATAGCCTATATTATGTATGTATGTATATATGTGTATATATATGTATATATGTATATGTTGTATGTATGTGTGTGTGTATATATTTTATATATGTATATATGTGTATGTGTGTGTATGTGTATATATATATATATATATATAAAATCACCACCTGGGTATCCATAGCAAGAACTTTGTAGGTACTATTGAGAAAATTCCCCACCCTCTTCAGCTACCCACCCTTTTCTTCCCCTGTCACCTTGTGACTGTGGTTGAGGGGCCAGTCACAATGATGAGTGGGAGTCTTTTTCATTTTCATTTTTTGTGGATCAGAATGAGTCACTCAAGATAAGCAGGCATGGATGGGTTATAATCTGATCACAGATTTCATTTCATTGTTGTTAACTCCAACTCATTCCTCTTCCAGATTTCCCTATTACTTTTGAGGGCACTACCATCCTAATCACTCAGTTTCACAACCTCATTTTCATCTTCAACTATTCATCCTTCCTCACATAGTCAATCTATTGCAAAATCTTACTGATTCTAGCTCCCCAAAATTCTCTTGAATTTGCCTTTTTCTCCACTCACCCAGCCAGCTACCCACAGTAATTCAGGCTCTCCTTACCTCTCTGCTACAACGATAGCCTTGTCATTGATCTCTCTGCCTCAGATCACTCCCCTTTGCCATTTGTCCTTCACATAACTGCCACAGTGATTTTCTGTTTGTGTCACTCACCCACTCAGAAACCTCTAGTGGCTCCCTACTGACTGTAGGATCAATTATTATTTCATCTTTATCTCATCCTTTTAAATTTGTTTTGTTTTGTTTCGTTTGTGTAATTTTTTTAAGGTACATAATAGAGTAGTATTGGCCGCTAGGTGGCCCAGTGGCTAGAATGCTAGGCCTGAGGTCAAGAAGACTCATCTTCCTGAGTTCAAATCTGTCCTCAGACACTTAAATAGCTGTGTGATCCTGGGCAAGGAGCTTAACCCTGTTTGCCTCAGTTCCTCATTTGTAAAATGAGAATGATACACCACTATAGTATCTTTGCCAAGAAACCTCAAATGGGGTCACAGAGAATTGGACATGACTGAAAAGCATCTCAACAGCTAGTAGTACATGTGCATAATTTAAAAGTAAACATATACACTGGGGGGAAGTGTACTCAAAATTATTTCTGCTGATGCTGTACATGATTAAAAAGGTTTGGAATCCACTGTTTTAGTATAGTTATATTACAAAATTTGTTGGGTTTTTTTTTGTTTTTTGTTTTGGGGGTGGGGGAAGGGAGTTTTAAACTTTCTTCTTGCTTACTATCATGGAATATTTGTCAAGAAATTCAGATTGACTTTATGATAATGAAACATTAACTCATACTACTAATGAGAAAATTGGTTACTGACACATTGAATTTAAAAATATAATTGTAAGGTATAAGGTTTATATATTATGAAAAAAGCAATAGGGTCATTTAATTTTTTTAATTCTTGGTGGATGGTGGTTGTGGTGGTGGTGATGGGGTTCAGATATGACTGAGTGAAAACAATGGAGGAAAATGTGTTATTCATCAACTTTGCTGTTGCTTATAGAATCAAGTACATCATTATTATCCTTACTTCCAAGTCTCCCCATAATATTGCTCTATGCTTCCTAGCCAACCTTATGCTCCTTCTGTTGCTAATTGTCAACTTTTCCCCTCCAATTATATTCATTCTCCACTGTCCCTTTAATCACGTTATTTCTTCCATTTTGTTTCTTATTTACTCTTCCTCTGGCTTTTTCCAAATTCTGCTTGTCCTTTAAGACTTAGTTGAAATCCTATTTAACAAAACTTTCCCTGACTATTTCCTTAAAGCAAAAAATGATGGCGTATAAGCCATTAGCTGTCCACGATGATGTTTTCTTCTCACAGTTTCAGTGAGAGGTTTTACTATATTGATTGGAATTACTTGGAATTTGGATACTTCACATAATAATACAGCTTAGCTTTATAAAGGTAATATTCAGATTATATAACATCTTCACCAGCGGCTTTTACCTGCTCTACCTAAATTGACTTTGCTCCTCTATGTTTGGAATGAATTTTTGTAGAGCTGTAAAACCATGATTTGATGACTTGTCATGAATGACATGGAGAGGGTGTAAATTATACATCCATCTTAGTATTAAAATGTAGAACACATGTAACTTTTACAATGGCAAGCTTGAGTAACATGAAGGTCAATTTCTATTGTTGGTTTAAGAAGTCATCCTAATTCCAGTTAGAGCATTCCTGGCAATATTGTTAGCATAGCTATTTAGCAGAAGATTTCAAAGATCAGGAAAAATGAAGTAGGTGAGATTTCTAGCCTCTGAAACATGTAATCTGCTGAACTGTTTTACTCTGTCACATCTTGTTTTCATTTACAAGACACTGATCAGAGAATCTGAGATGGAAAGGCATCTCAAGAGGCCCTATATTCCACACCATACCTGACCAAGAATATCTTTGAATCAAAAATAAAATATTTAATATATTTAATATTTAATATATTTTTGATATTTTTGATTTGATCCCAATTAGTGATCGTCCAGCCTTGACTTTGAAGATCTTTAGTGTCCTAATGTTGCCCCTTCCCCTTTTGAATAGTTCTTATGGTCATGAAAATGTTCAATTTATCAAGCCTAAATTTGTGACCTTTTTGCAACTCCCACCCTCCATTCCTGCCTCACCTTTATGAGGCCAGGTCAATCAAGGCTAATTGATCTTTCATATGACAGCCCTTCACATGCTTAAGGACAGTGATCACATATTCAGATCTTCTTTTCTCCCAGCTAAACATTTCCAGGTGCTTCAACCTTGCCCCTAGTGGTATGCTTTCACGGCCCTTCACTATCTTTGTCACTCTTCTCGGTGTATGCTCTCTACTTTATCTTTGTCCGCCCTCAAATGTGCCACCTAGAACTGAAGACAGCACTGCAGATGTGGTTAGACCAGGGCAGAGTACATCAGGAATATCACCTTATCCATGCTTGGATACTGTTCCTCTCCACATACTGTGCCTGTGCTTCTGTTAGCTTTTTGGCAGCCATGTCGCTGTTGACTCATCCTGATCTTGCAGTAGTCTAAAACCTCTAGATCTTTTTCACATCAACTGCTGACTAGCTGCATGTATTTGTAAAGTTGATTTTTTGAACCGAAGTATAAGACTTTACATTTGTCTGTATTAAGTTCCATCTTATTGATGACTTGCATTAACTCTTATAAAAATTTTTTGTTTTGCTATCATATTTGGAGTCTTCCTCAGTCGTGGTACAGGAAGCTGAAGTGGAGGAAAGATCTCATGTCAGTACTGTATATGTTACTGCTAGTAAATTTTCTTTTAATATCGCCTGTGCCAAATTCTAGAAAATGTAATAATTGAAGCTAGTATGCAAGCTGTGGCTTGTGTAATAAAATAATTTTATATTATGCACCATGATGTAAACCTTATTGCTTGCCTTGATTTATAGTGGAATGTTTCTTTTTCTGCTAGTTTACATTGCCTTTGGCTGCTGTCGGAGTTTGTATGCTCTAGACTATCTCCATTTTTTCCATGATTACTGCAATAAAATAGGCAAGGAGGAAAAATTATAGGTACTTCCTGTCTCATTTTCTATATTTGTTTCAGTCGCAGTACCAATCTTTTAGAAAACCACTGCTGTCGATGTCATGAATTTACAGTAAACCTGTGGAATTTACATATATAAAACATAGCTGTCATGCTGGTGAATTCAACTTACCAGCCAGGAGAGAGAACTCTTGTGGTGAGGCTATTAGTCTCAGGTAATTTAAATCTCAGTGGGAACCAAGAAATGGATTTGGAACTAATATATTTTTGAAGCCTTCAAAGATAGCATTTTCCAGGAGGATTGTAATATTCTGTGTTGGGAAGTTGATGATTTTTAATGCAAAAGGTTTAAACTTAATGAAATGATTAAAAATGATTTTTAAGATTCATTCTATTCCCCAACCCTCTTTATCAAAATTTTTTCCTTGTCAAAAATTAGGCTACAGTTTTGCTGAGTACTGCCGAGTCTCAAACTTTATGAACTTTTTCTAATGGAGTAATAATACTCAATTCGGTTTGGCACACCTACATACGACGTGGGTTTATAACTTATTCAGTTATAACGTGGTTGATTAGCACAGTACAAATTACTATTACAGTTTTAAGCTTTTGCATCAAATGAACTGCTATCTTGACAAAAATCTCTTTGCGTTTAAACTCAAATGAAAACTTGAGCTCTAATTTATAGTTCAGTATTGATCTTCAGTAACCTTGGAGAGGGTTTTAAGAATCTGTAATTTCTAGAGAAATTCATACTTGGGGGAAAAATCAAGTTGCAGTGATTGATAAAAGACATCTGTTCTCTAAATATAGAATAAACTAGTCCTGACCCTAAAGAACATAAAGGTTCTTAAATATATTCTCAAGCAGCTGTTAGTATATAATTAATAAAGAACAAATCCAGAAATACGTTAAAAACAGAATAATAATAAACAGAATAAATATGCTAAACAGAATAAAAAGTTAGGGATTAAAGATGAATATATATGTGTATATACAAATATGTGTGTATGTATATATACATATGTGTGTATGTATGCATATATGTGTGTATATGTGCACACACATATATGTATTTGGAGTGAAGATGACCTTACCTAAGAGTTGGCCAATTAGCAGGACCACTTTTCCTCCTCTCTCTGACAACCAGTGTCAGTATCACTGTTTTGGTACAGCAGGGATCTAGGGTTCTTCTGAGAGGGTACTACCCCTGTCTAGGGATGGTGCTAGTACCCCTCTGTGCTTTAGTAGATCTTAATGAGTTGCAATGGTTGGGAACAAAGAAGTGCTAACATGGTTTGGCCAGCCTTCTGCTGATGGGCCTTTCTCAGAATTAACCAGTGGACAAACTTTTATTAAGGCTTACTAGATACTTAGCTAATGGATGATCTCATTAAAGTGAGTATTCCCTCCAGCCATGCAGATAGCAATCTATCCATGCCTGCCTATCCTGTGTGACTCTTGTTCACATCCTTTCATAAGTTTGCTACAAGGGATCCTCAAATGTGTTGGAGGCCTTCTTCACAATCTTTTTTTTTAACCTTAATTTAAAAAATTATATTTCCTAATGTATGAGAGGCAGCCTAGTATAGTGGAAAAGGCACTGCCTTTGGAGTCAGAGGAGCTGGGTTCAAATTCTGCCTTTGATGCTTACTACCTGTGTGAGCTTGCACAAGTGACTCAACCAGCCTGTGCCTCCGTTTCCTATAGGGAAAATGAGGGGCTTGGACTATATAGCCTCCAAGATCTGTGATCCTATGAAAGTGTCAACTCCAGTAACAAATGACCAGATTCACTCCAAAAATGCCAAAGGGTTCACACAGGTTAAAAGCAAAAAGCTTTCTTCATTCCATTGGGGGAATCCTCCAGTAGGATGCCGGGAGGCAATGGGGCTCAACCTTTATTTATATATTTGTGGATAGATAACGAATCAAGCTGCGTAGTGTAGCAACAATGAGGCAAGATTGTCTAGTGACACAGAGTCCGTTCACAGCAGGTCTTGGTGTCTGGGCCTGTTGGTGCTTACCTGAGCTCAGGGATCATCAGTTCTGTGATTTGGGTGGAACAAACTTCATCCAGAGTGCGAAGGATTGTTGTTATGCCAAGCTCAGGGCACAGCTTGCTTACTGGGCTTTAGTTCTGGAAAACAGGGTGTCTAAAAAGAGAGAGGTGGTCTTGGATCCTGACAAAAGGAATTTCTTTTTCTAGCTCTCTCTCTCTCTTTCTCTCTTCTTCCCCCCCCCCTCTTTTAATAATAGAGGGGGGAAAGGACAATTTTTGTGGGTATGGTTTAGATTATAGCTTCATAGATCGTAGAGCAGGAAGTGAGCCTAGAGGCCCTTTAGGCTAGCTCTCTCTTTTACAGATCTTACTACTTTGCTGAAGTTACCGTTTCTAATAATCCCAGAACCGTTCTCTTTTCCTAATTTTTAGTTGGTTTTTGTGTTTTCTAAGTAAATAAAAAATATCATCAGCAAAAATATTTTCTTTTTTTTGTTTTTTCTTTACCTCTGTGAATCCCCTTGGTTGTTTTTGTTTGTTTGTTTCTTTTATTGCTGTAGGATTCTGTTTCTAGAACTCCATCAAGTAATGCTGGTGCCAGTGGGTGTCCTTGCCTTCCCCCTTGATCTTCCTGAAAAGACCAATAGCATTTCTCCATTACAGATAATGCTATCTCTTGTTTTGAGATTGATACTATTTATCATATTAAGGTATGGGCCATTAACTCCTGTGCTTTCAACGGTTTTCAGGTTTTTATTTTTAAAACAAAAAGGAGTTTGGAATTTTGTCTAAAGCTTTTCCTAAATCTATTGATACAATCAGGTGATTTTTAAAAATTGTTTCTATTTGAGTTTTAAGTGAACTTGCAACAAGAATAATTTGACAATTCACATGCTTTGCATTTTTAAATACTCCCAGCTTTCAGATCCTCAGTGTGGCTACAGATTTCTGCAAAAGTGCCATACCTATAGTCTCTATGCTTACTAGGAATAAGGCAAACCTGCTAGTTGGATTAGGGATAAGGATGTCTCATATTATCGTCATGGACTTTGGGCACGTTACTTAAAGTCTGTGCCTCAGTTCTGAAGTGGGCCCTTCCACCTCTAAGTCTATTATCTTATGATCCAATGCATTTTCCACATAGCTGGGCCAAATAACCTTCCTGAAACACAGCTGTGACCATGTTTTTCCCATCCTTAAAATCTTCCGTAAGTCCGTATTGCTTCAATGATAAAATTCAAACTCACTCATCATCCGGGCATTTCAAGGCCTTCACATTCGGGCTTGAGGCTACCTTTCCAGGCTTATTTAACATTCTTACAATTGGTAATAGTAAGAATTCTGCTCTGTGTTGTAGCCCAACTGGCCTCATGGCAGTTCCCTAAACATGGCATGCCTCTATCTTTGCTTACTGCTCACAAGTGCCAGGAACATACTCATGCTCACTTTTCAGCAGTATTCCCATTGGGTGCCACCTCTTTAGAAAGCCTTTCCTGTTCCTCCTCATTGTCACTACTCTCCCCTTTCCCAAATTGTCTTGTATACTCTTGCACTTTTAACTCCTTCTTGGGCATCTTGGCCTGGATGTCCAGTGTAGATATCTCAAACTCAGTATGTTTAAAACAGAACTCATCTTTCCCCCTCAAACCCTCTCCTCTTCCCAACTTTCCTATGACTTCATATAGGTTGAGTAAAATTCAGGATCTTAAGGTCTACTACAAGGAAACATGGAGTGTAACACAACAACATCGGTAGAGAGAAAGTGAAGCAATCCAGTTTTGTTTCGGGGAAATACTCACAATTCGAAGGGGGCAGGCAGGGAGGATGGAAATAGGTCATGTCCTTTGGGGCTCAGTGTAAGAGGGCACATAAACCTGTACGGTTAACTGGGTATTGAGGAAGAGGAGTGGAAAGCTCCAGCAGCAGCAGAATTGAACTCCCAGCGATTTGGCAGCTAGTTAATATTCAGACTTTCAGCCTGTGGGAAAAGAAGTTTTTGGTTGTTATTGTAGGCGGTACTTTGACAGGTTGACTCAGGAGATATGAACTTCCCTCGGGCCTTGGTTTAGTGGGGTTGGGGTGGCCACTGAAGTCATTAACACCCCATCACTATTCGAGGCATTGCTGTCATCCGTTCACCCAGGATCGCAACCTGTGTCGCCCTCTACCCCTCACTCATACTCACATCACATACACAAATCTTGTCTTTTCTTCTATCACAGTTTATCTCATATAGATCCCCTTCTCTCCACTCACACACCTGCCACCCTGTTTAGGCTCTTATCCCTTCACCCCTGGATTATGACCATAGTTTGCTGGTTGGTCTTTCTGCCTCAGATCTCCCCATTTTAGTCCATCTTCCCCTCAGGTGCAAAAGTGATCTTTCTGAAGCACCACTTTGACCATGTCCCTGGCCCCCTCATCACTAAACTCCCCGTGGTTCCCTAGCACCTCCAGGAGCAAATGTAAAGTCTCCTGGTTTGCTTTGGAAACCTTTCATAACCCATATTCCTTCTAACTTTCTAGTCTTATATTTGATTCTCTTTTTTTAGTCTACAATCTAGCCACACTGTTAAAATTGCTTTTTTTTTTTTTTTTTTTTTCCGGAATAGCTCTGTAGACCTTCAGTTTGGTAGGCATTCTAATACCTCTTCTCCCCCACACTTTACTTCGGAGCCTCCCAAGCACTGAGCTAGCTCTGGCGATGCATGTGCCAACCTTATCATCTGTTTGTAGATCCCTGAAAGTATATTGTCAGTGTAAATGAACTTATCTACAGCATTCAGTATTTCTCTGTTTACTGTAACCTATGATTACATGTATGGATGGTACAGTGCTGGTTGATGAAGAACCTCTGTTTTCTTGGTGTTAATTGTTAGGCTAAAATTAGCACAAGCAACAGAGAATCGATCCATACTTTGTTGAATCTCAGTTTCAGGGGCTGCAGTGAGTACACAGTCATTTTTGAACAAAAAATTTTGCACCAACTCTCTCTCCACTTTAGTCTTGGCTTGTAGCCTTTTCAAGTTAAATAATTTACTGTCAGTGAGGTAGCTGACCTTGATGTTGCTTTCATCCTCCTTGAAGATGTCTGACAACATTGCTGAAAACATCGTGCTAAAAAGCATGGGAGCAAGCCCACAGCCCAGCTTCACTCCATTGGCGACTGGGAAAGTGCAAGAACATCTTCCATTATCCAGAACCCGGGCAGGCATGCTGTCGTGAAACATAAATACAATACAGATAAAATACAATACTGATGAACTTCTCTGGGCAACCACATTTTGCTGTAATTTGCCATAAGCCCTCACGCCTGACAGTATGAGAGGCCTCGGTCAGATCAACTTTGGTCAGATTGCCTTCAACCTGAGGTAAATGGTCAATGGCTTCAGCATTGATTAATGACAAAAGCAGGAGCTCCAAGACAAGAGGACTCCCAGAAGACTTAATGTCAACAGATTAGAGCCCTTCTCTGAGGCAGGCCAACCCGGTAGAGAAGCCTCAGGATCTTCTTTGGGAAAATTATAGTTAAAAAGGGGCTTGATAGATCAGCTAATGAAACTTCCGTGTCTTTGGTCAGCAAGCTAGTGAGGAACAAAGCTGGGATTGCATTCTTCTGGCCTAGTTTTATTCCCACTCTGCTACGAAGGCTGGGGATTATATGTTTTATGGTCTGGGTTCTCAAGAAAGGGACTGAAGGGACTTTTTTTAAATGAATTTTTGCACTGAAGTGGATGAGAGACTCTGCTGTCCAGAGTTCATGGTCAGGAGCTGATAAGCTATCTAAATGTGGCTTAGAAAGGACACCAATATCTGACAAAAATATTGAAGGTAGGCAAAATGAGAGATTTGAGGCAAGGCAGAAGTTGTTTACAAGTTTTTCAAAGCAAGTCAAAGTTTCCATTTGACTTGCATTAACCTTTCAGAGATGCATGGTAGGGGGACACATAAACAAGACATGGAGCTTGTTGTCAAAGGGGTCTCATTCCCAATGGGGAAAGAAGTTGTACCATCTGTCAGGTCTAGGAGAAAACAGTCTTATCTGCAGCAGCATTTTGGGTTTGCAAACTCCTTAGGAATGAAAGCTTTAGCAAGCTGTCACTTAGACTTCTTATAGGATGGGATAGTGGTAGAGGCTCTTTTTGGAGGTACAGTGCCTGTGGCATCCACCTCTGCCCTAGGATTTGTGCTAGGGAACTACTCTGCTACGGCCCTGCTTCCTCTCAGGTGTATTTTGTTATGATAATCAGGAGATTTTTCCCGATAGGAAAACTTGAAGCCCATCCGTTATGGGAGAGCCATATGGTTTAGGCATATTATTAATGTAGTCCTACCCTAGTAAATGTTATATAGATTTTTGTGGCCTATCCTGGGAACCTAACCACAATTTATCACATGGTTTCTAAAGGAAGATATGTTTCATGGTCCAAGCAACTGACTTAGAAATGAGGTTTGGAAAATTAAGCATAACTAAATTGGGGACTTGCCAGTGTATCTTACATATATAAGTTCAGTGATAATTTTTTCACACCATTTTGAATATTCTTGCTTATTTTAATCCTATGCTAAGAACATATGTTACAGTTGAACACTTGAATTGATATAAAAGCATTATTTTGATAATATGTAAATTTAATGTCACTTTAGAGACCTGGTGCTGGCTAATACATTTGAATTTTCATTTATTTAAATTTTAGATATTTTAAATAGGTTTGCGTGTCTCATAATGTTGATTATTATAATATCAAGACAGTCACATTACATTTTGAAATGAAAGTTACACTTAAAAAATAGGCTCCTAGGAAGTATTAGTTAAATAATTAGTAGTGAATTCACATACTTCAAAAAATGTGTGCTCCTCCTTGGGCCGTGAGCATCCCCTTTTAGAGCTAGAATTCTGTTATATGGGGCCAGGCTTCCCATAGTCTGATTGTACTTGATCATGCTTTGACTCCAGATTTTTGCGTGTGTGTGTGTGTGTTAGGGTTAGAGCTAGGCTTACCATAAATGCAAATTCATTAAGAATAGTTGGGGAAGATCGGAGATAGCCTGGGATACTGGGCCCTCACGATAGCCAGGCTTCTTTTCCTTCATGACTGATCCCCTATCTCACCAAATCTTTTCTGTCCTCTTTAAACCTCCTACTTCCTTATCCACCTGTGCTCTCAGCTGAACTCAGTCTTTTCTTATTAAGAACATTGAGACCATGTGATGCGACTCCCTCTTCTCCCATTCTTTTCGTCTCTTGACATCATTTCACACTCTCCTCCTTTCCCCTGGTCTCTGACAAAGAGGTGGCCCTTCTGCTTGCCAAGGCCAGCCCCTCTCCGTGTACCGTTGGCCCCATCCCCTCCTGTCTGTTCCAGTAGATTATATCACTCCCTCCCCTAAACCCCCAATCTCTGCCCTCTCCCTGTCGACTAGTTCCTTCCCTGTTGCCTTCAAACATGTCCAGAGTCTCCTCCATTATTAAAAAATCTTCACTCAGATTCTACCTCCCCTCAAAGTTATTGCCCTATATTTCTCTTCCCTTGCTTAGCTACATTCCTTGAAAAAGCTGCCTGAATTTGCTACCTTTACTTCCTCTTTCCTCTCCTTCATCCTTTCGCGGTCTGGCTTTGGACGTCATCAGTCAATCGAAAGCACTCACTTCCAAGTTACCAGTCATCTCTTAATTGTCAGGTCTTATGGCCTTCTTGAGCCCTTCGCTGCATTTGCCATTGTCGACCACCTTCTCCTCTCTGGGTTTTTGTGACGCTACCCTCTCTTCTTTCTCAGTGTCCTTTGTTGGTTGTTCCAGCTCTTTCTGTCCACGGCCCTTTTCCTGTCCCTCTCTACACACTTTGTCTTGGTGACCTCATCAGTTCCCATGGGTCTGACTGCAGATTTCTCCCATTGTTTCCCTGGAGTCTCACTTCTGCATCACTAATTGCTTCTTGGGTGTTTCACATTGGACATCCTGCAGACATCTGAAACTCAACCTGTCCAAACCTGAACTGATTCTTTTTCCTTGAAACTTTCCTGTCTGCCAAACTTCTCTCTTTCTAAGGCACCCTCATCCTTCTAGTCTCCTAGGTTCATAGCTTCAGCATTATCCTTAACACCTCACTCTCTCCTCATCCCACATGTTCAATCAGTTGCCAGATCTTGCCATTTCTACTGCCTTATTCTCACTTGGCACCTGACCCCACCTCTCCTGTCACAGCTACCACCTTAATATAGGCCGTCCTCCCCTCTTGTCCAGATTATTCCAAGTTCCCAAATTGATCTCCCTGCCTCAAGTCTTTCATCGCTCCAGTCCATCCAGCACATAGCTGCCAAGATAGTTTTCCCTAAACATGCAGTCGTTGAGCCTGGTGGTGTCTTGTTGCCTCTTGGGTAAAATAGCAACTATGTAGCCTGGTCTCAACTTACCTTTCCACCATGATTGAGTACTGTTTCCCTTCTCATATTTTGGGATCCAGTCAGATTGAATAGCTTTTCTCTGTTCCTCACATATGACATTGCGTCTTCCCTTTCCATGCCTTTGAACTGGCTGTCTCCCATACCTGGAATGTATTTCATCCTTAATTCCACTTTGTAGAGTTCCTCTCCTTTTTAATATGCAACTCAGGCACCGTCTTCTGCATGGAACCTTTCCTGTTTCCCAACTGCTAGTGCTTTCTCTCTCTCTGACTACCTTGGATTTAACTACTTTGTGGAAATTTGTACTCATTCAGTTTATATTTATGTACTCTCTGTTCTTCTGGTACTTGTTATCTCCCTCTTTAGAATGGAAGCTTTTTGTGAGTAGAGTTTTTTTTTTTTTCCTTGTACTTTTATCCCCAGTGCCTGGGACATTGTAGATGCTTAATCAATACCTGTTAATTATTGGGCGATTGATAGTATAATTAGATAGTTACGGAACTAGTTTAATGCTGGACTCATTAGTTGTTGTTGTTCTTTGTCCTTCTTTCTTGAAGAGGACCATGGCATCAGGAAGGTGATGCCTTGACTTACAAGTGAATTGGATTTAAATTAGGGAAGGCTGTGCGAAGTCACCAGCCTCACTTCCTCCTGCAGAGCCATCTGGGCCCAGTGGCAAGATACAGATCGGGATTATCCCACTCCCTGGGAGTAGGAGACCTTGGCCTTTTTAAGCTAAAGTCTTTCACAAGTCTCAGTTTGACTGAGGCTATGCCCATTCAGGGATTAAGGTTAGGTAAAAAATGAGGGCTCTTCTACCTAGTAAAAAAAAAAAAAACAGTCTGGGAGGGGAAGACCCAAAACAGAAACGGTTGCTGAGCCTTAGGGGCCCAAACAGTGACCAGATGGTCATTGGGCTGGGACTTATTCTTGGCCAGTCTATGAGAGGTGATTTGGGTTTAAGGCGTGGTCTTTAAGAAAGAAATCTCTGAAATCTGTTGAAACTTCAAAAGATATCTTGGGGTTTATGGGCTAGATTTCTTTCCTGTCCATAGAGGGTATAATACCTTTACCTGAGGATGCTCTGCCCAAAAGAATGTAAATTTTTGGTCTCTGGACTCTTTAGTAGTTCAGTGCCAATGTGGTAGGAGGTCTCCAGTGAACTGCCCCAGGGATCTGTGCTTAGCCCTGTGCTGTTTAACATTTTTATCTTTGACTTGGATGTAGGCCTAGAAGGCATGCTTATCAGATTTTCTGTGAATGAATCAAAATGCTTTTATTAAACATTTATTATGCCTCAAGCACTATGCTAAAGGAAAAGGGAACAAAAAGGAAAGAGAAGACAATTTCTGCCCTCAAGGAGTTTATATTCTATTGGAGGGGCACAACATAGATAAGGAGGTGGGGTGGGAGTGGGGGAGTGTTTTGGTGTAAAATTTGGAGGGATGGCGAATGGGGCCAATAAGCTATAGTTTGACAAGGCCTTTCCAAAAGTAATGGCAGTACTGATTTGATTGAGGTTCCAGAAGTGGAAAGTAGGGTAGGGTCCATGTGTAGCATCTGGCTAGAAGTTGGCTTGAGAAGAGAGCATTCTTTCTCTTAGGACTGGCTTTCTTATTCCTTAAATTAAGGAAGGAATTTAGGTGGGTTAATAGGATTGCTTAGACTCATACTACCAGTTAAGATATCGTAGGATCTAGCCTTTGCATACTTCTTAACTGTGGTCACGTCTGTTGTGTTAATAAAGATTGTTTTCCTGACCTTGTCTCCATTAAATGCACATCTTTGATCACAAGAGGAACTCTCTAGGAGTCTCCCTGAATATGATTCAAAGCAAAACCCATCATCCCCAATGGAAAAGCAATCCTAGGCAAATGTCTTCCCGATGAGTAATGATTTGGTTGGTTAAGATGAATGATTTAGCCTTTTGTGTACAGAGTGATATGCTGGGCACTGTACGTGTACCAGAAAATAAGTAGGGCTCCAAGTCCCAACAGTCACAATCTTTGGGAGAAGAAATATATGTCTAGAACAGACAAGAGTAATAGAAAGCAGTGTTATCCCAAGTGCAAAAAATCTAAGGGATGAGAAGGAAGCCATGTGAGGGCAGGTTGTGGTGTACTCTACTAGGCAGGTATCAGAAGACCTGGATGTCATCCTGGCTCTGCCATCTGTTAGCTGTGTGACTCTAGGCAAGTCATTGAACAGATTTGCTTCTTATCTGTAAAGAGGATTTGTATCTGTTTTTTTGCTGTCTATGTAACTATGTAACTCACAAGATTCAAGTGAGGTTCAAGTGGAAAACAAAATGGATGTCCGAATGCTTCGCCAAGTCCACTAATGCTGCCCTTCGTTGATTGGTTCGTGTGGCCCTGGAGAGGATTCATCAGTCAGGTGGAGTTCAGTCTAAAACAGAGGGGTGACAGTGGCTGTTGAGCAGGCCTTACATGGCTAAAAGCAGAAAGAAAGAAACCAGCAGAGAGGGAAAGATTTGAACATGTTAGAAAAGGAAGGAGATGGCTATGGGAGCTGATCTTTGAGAAGCATGTTGGGCAGCAATCCAGAGCATGCATTGGGAGAGGCAGTTATGAGAGAACGTATCTGAAATCATTGATGCTCCAAAGAGGAGCAGGTGCTCGGGTTGTGTAGGCAAGCTGAGCAGGATGGACAAGAAGTGTAAGTTACAGATTGTGTTGTGGGGAAAAAATGACTACTTTGGATGAACTCATCTTTCAGAAGCGTATTGACCTTTTCCATTTAATTTCCTCTTAGAAGAGGTGCTGCAGTTAAATTGTGGACACCTGGGAATTCACGATACCGGTGTTAGGAGAGGGTACAAAGGCTGGCTTCCTGCCCATAACCTCCTAAAATGAGGCAACATTTCAGGGTCCATGTTGAGCTGCCTAGATGGCCCAGTCATGCTTGGGGCCTCTGCCATCATTAGGCTCTCACAGGCCTGGTATGTTCTGCCTCCTCATCTCTGCCTCCAGCTCTCCTAGCTTCCTGCCAGACTTAGCTCAAATCTGATTGCCTGCAAGAGGCCTTTTCCATCCTCCCCCTCCTTCTCCCAGATCTAGTGCCTTCTCCTCAGAGATTACCCTCCATCCATTCTGTCTGTCTTTTATATGTACCTAGTTATTTACCTGCTGTCTTCCTCAGTAGAGTATAAGCTCTTTCTGGGCGGAGGGCCATGTTTTTTGCTTTCTTTGTGTCCCCAGTGCTTAACCCAGTGCCTGGCCCATAGTAAGCACTTAATAAAATGCTTGTTGACTGACTGATTGACCCTGCTCTAAGTCTAAGGCACACTGAGACAAATGCAAGGTCTGAGTGACTGGTTAAATATTTGAACAGTCAGTTTTTGAAACTAGAGTTGATAGCCTTGTCTGTTGGGCTGTCTTAGGATGTCCTGATGGGTGTTAGATGATCTATTTCCTTGTCCACCCTTTAAAGCTATGATCCCTCTCTATTTTGGGCAGTTTATGAGTAAAAGAGAATGTACTATTTTAGCCATGCGAGATGTTTTACCCTCTCTTTTGCTGTATCCTTTTCCTCCCCCCACCCTCCATCCTAGTCAGTGTCCAGTCAGGGGAAATTGCCTGCATAGCCATATAACTTACTGCCCTAAAGTTGAATTGCTCACGTAGGTGGTGATTTTTTTCTTTTTCCTTTACGTGTGAGAGACATTTACATGCTGAATTTGTATGTAGTGTCTCAACCAAAAGCAAACCATTAAGACTGTGACCTACTTTTATTCCTTTGGATTTTGTTCACTAATAACCAAGTATTTTGATGGAGTGCGGAGCAACATTTTATTAGTTTCTCAAATCCCTTGCTATACTCTTTTGCAGAATGAATTTTTTTTTTACTATTTATGTATCAGTGCAGAATATAGGATATGAAAATATAATTGTCCACTTCTATTAACTGCAATTATAATTGGAATGGTCTCATAAGAAGCATCTCTTTTCTCCCAGACATCAGTGAAGCCTGTTCGGAGCTCTGAGCTAAAATTAAGGACCATTTTAGATGGAGTCCCCAGGATACTGTGTTTTTCATTCTAGGTAGCACTATCTCATTTTTACATTTCCTGTGTTATCTCTGTAGATGGTTAGAAAAGCAATTCTTCATCCAAACGATGGGCTGCTGCCAGCATCCTTCTGTGAGGTGATTATTGCAAACTTGCTTTTTGCTCTTCTGTTCTGAGCGCAGCTTGTGTTGCACACTTTGGCTGTTCAGACACGAGGGAGAAACCCTTCAAAGCAGCTCTCCACCAGAGCTTTCGAGCATTGGGGATCCTCCAGGTGCTCCAGTGAGTCAAGTTAGGTGGTCAGTAATTCTTCATCTGCTCTCCACTTCTCCATCATTAATAGCAAACGTGGTTGCTCCTCAGTGAGCTCCGCAGTCAGACAAAAAATAGAAACTTTGTAATTTATGTATGGTTTAAAAAGGGCCAAGAAGTGAAGGATTATTGCAGTTGGTACAGTCCCCGATACAATTAATATCAAATGCATATAAATCCTATTAGAGATCTGTCATGGGTGAAAAAGGAATATGAAAAATGCGTGACCTATCTTTATTAGATTCAGTTAGAGAGAGACCATACAGAGCTAAGGAGCTTTAGAAACTGCATATTAATCATAACCAGTCTTCTGAGATAAACCTATTTCTTGTAACTTATCAAAGCTGTACAGCAGATTACTCATTCCCTTTGGTGAAGGAATGTTTTACATATTGTTCTGAGTTTTGAACACTGCAGCTTTAAAAAAAAAACCTTGATTAACAGATATTTTAATACTAAAATATATCTCATTGAATTATATAGCTTAGACAGCTATTATCCTGTAATGCTACCTCGATAGGGAGACAGACTCTTTGTCAAAACCCCTTACATCATTGTTTTGTTGCCTACTGAACAAGGGTCTCTAGGGAGCTGTATTAGAGACCAGACAAAAGAACGGTGCTGCTGTAGCAAGCAATCATTAAATCATGCAGAAAGATTTCTTTAGTAAATCTTTACTTTAAGCAACAATTGGTAGATGCCAGCACCATTTTTTGTATTATCACTTTCAGTTCCTGAAGTCCTTTATCTCATTGTGAAGGAGATGAATTAGCTTAAGGGGACAGTTCAGACCATCATTTTAATGTACAGTACTACTGAAAATGTGGATGTAGCTGATCTGACTAAATCAATTAAGATAACGTTTAACGGAATGTCGGCAGAACCTTAGCATGATTACAGAACTTTGAGATCAACTGTAGAGAAATCGGTGGAAAATAGATATCAGATTGTTGGATTCAAACATTTAGGTACTTTAAAATCACGCATTTCTCGTTTCTGATTGTCATTCCAACGCTCATAGAATGGGAGGTTCTGTTGTGTAGGATATAGGACTTCATAACCCTGATTTGGTTACATGGTGCCATAGCTCAAATTATATTCCCTGGAATCCAATACAACGCTGCCTCTAACACAGGCATTAATTCTCTCTCTGAACTGAAGCATACAAAGGGCTTCCCTATATGCACAGTCCGTGCACTGAAGGGTCTTTATCCTCAGCAAACAAGGTGTGTTAGCCTCAAGACTGCACTGTGGCTCTCCTCATCACCTTAGTTTGGGCCGGCTTTGTGTCTTTCCTGGACCGTGCAAAAACCTCGTAATTGGGCTATTTACTTAGAGTCTCTTCTATCTCCAGTCTTACTCACAGAGCTGTCAAGTTGATAATTTAGGTATTTAGGTGGTACAGTGGATAGAACACCAGCCCTAGAGTCAGGAAGAGCTATGTTCAAATTTGACCTCCGACACTTATTAGCTGTGTGACCCTGGGCAAGTCACTTCACCTCAGTCTGCCTCAGTTTCCTCAATTGCAAAATGGGATTAATAATAGCACCTGCCTCACAGGATTGTAGTGAGGATTAAATGAGATAACATACCTAAAGCACTTTGCAAAACTTAAAGCTCCATATAAACGGTAGCATTTATTATTCCTAAAAATCAAGTCAGTCAGTCAGTCAATAAACTTTTCTTAATCACTTACTATGTACCAGGCCCTGAGTTAGGGGCTGGTGATCCAAAGAAAGGCCAAGGACGGTGTCTACCTGCAGAGAGATTGCCGTCTGATGGGGAGACAATGTACAAATAACTATGTATAAGCCAGCTCAAAACAGGGTAAAGAGGAAGTAATCCAAAAAAAAGACACTGGGATTCAGATGCCCTCGCTCTCTTGTTTCTTAGAGTTTCTAACTTTAGCATATAGCTCCATGGCTACTACCTTCTGGAGTCCTTTCCTGATTACCCCTAACCTCGGTTATTAATGCTTTTCCCCTCTTGAAATTAATTTGTAGGATTGTATATAATTAAATGTGGACATTTGGGATCCTTTCAGTAGTACTGAAATTCTCTGAGGGAAGAGAATGGTTTTGTTGTGGTTTTTTGGCATCCTCAGAACCCAGCCCAATGTCTTAAATTAAGCTGGTGCTTAAATTTTACTGAATGGAATTAAATTCTGCTGAAAGCACTGAGTTTCTTAAAGAATGGCCTTTCATATTAATCCTCCTCAGCCTTTGTGCCACGTTTGACATTATTAATCACCTGTTACTTCTTTCAAGTTTTCCTTCTTTGACGCTACATTCTCTCGGTTTTCTTTATGGATTTCTCTGTCTCGTCTATTTTCCTTCTACCTTCTAACCAAGGGTGCCTCCCCAAATTCTGCTTTCAGTCCCTTGTTCTTACTCTCCATTCTGGGGCTGAGCTTATGCATTTGCATGATTTTTACTCTCACCTTTTTTCAGAAGATACTCATTTATTTTGCTAGCCCTGACCTTTCACTCCCTATGTAGGACAGGGATTTTTAACTTTGTGTGTCCAGACCTCTCTGGCAGTCTAATAAAGCCTGTGGGTCCTTTCTCAAAATGATGCTTTTAAATGCATAAAGTAGAACACAGAAGATTACAAAAGACACCAAAGGTTAGTGAAAATAAATATGGAATTTTCTCTCATCCAATTTCACAGACCCCAGGCCCCCCTCTGAAATCCACCCCCAGGCTACAAACCTGTTGTATGTCATCTCAACTTTATTGTATTTTATCCCTCTCTTGGTTACCTACTTTATCTTAACATATCCAAAAGAAAGCTTTTTTCCCTCTCCCTCCACAATACCCCTCTCTCTCCCCAAACCGTGCAAAGTAACTGATTTACATCCCCTTCTCAACTGTTTGTCCGTGGCCTCACCATTTCTTTAATCTTCTAGATTGGAGTCATGTTTTCATTCTTCTTTATCTTTTTCCTCTGGTCTGTCAGTAACTAAATCCTTTTTCCTGTTGATTCCTCTTCCAAAACTTAGCTGACTCATCCTTCATCTAAATTATACCTGCTAACGCACAAATCCAAGTGCCTGATTGTTGCCTCGTGCCTGGATGACTGCAGTATCTTTCTAACTGGTATTCCTGTCTCCATTTTGTCTTCTATCCAATCCTACTGGCGTACTGTGGACAGTCCAGTCTTTCTTTCTTTCTTTTTTTTCTTTTTCTTTTTTTTCAGGCAATTGGGGTGAAGTGACTTGCCCAGGGTCACACAGCTAGTAAGGGTCAGGTGTTTGGTCTGAGGCCAGATTTGAACTCAGGCCCTCCTGACTTCAGAGCTGGTGCTCTATCTACTGCGCCACCTAGCTGCCCCCAGTCCAGTCTTTCTAAGAGAGTAGTTTGATCATGTCTCACATCTATCGCTTTATAAAAATTGCTTTCCATAAAGTTGTTAATAGTCTCTGAATTGTATGGCGTTTTCAGAGACCTTATCCTTCATGACCTTTCAGTAGCTTTTGATGCTGTTAACCACCTCTTCCTCTAGGATATGCTTTCCTCCCTTGGAATCTGTGATATAATTTTCTCTTTATTCTCCTTCTGTTTGTCTGGCTGTTGTTTTTTGGTCTTTTTCAAGGGGCAGCTGGGTGGCTCAGTGGATAGAGCAACAGGCCTAGAGTCAGGAAGACCTGAATTCAGATCTGTCCTCAGAGACTTAAAAGCTTTGTGTTCCCAGGGAAGTTGTGTAACCTTTTTTTGCCTCAGTTTCCTCATCTGTAAAACGGAGATGATAATATCATCTACTCTGAAGGTTGCTGTGAGGATTGAATGAAATGGTTATAAAATATTTAGCAGAGTGCTTGGCACATAGTAAGTGCTATGTGAATGCTGTTATTCTTCTTCTTCTTCTTCTTCTTCTTATTATTATTAACATCATGATCTGTTGAATCATTAACCATGTATCTGTCTTTGACCATGGATATCGTGAAGCTCTGTTCTCAGCCCTCTGCCTTTTCTCTCTCTACACTTTTTCTTTGTGATCCTATCCACTCCATTATCCCTATATATATAAATCAATAAACATTTATTAAGGAGCTGTTGCATGCCAGGCACTCTGCTAGGTGCTTTGGTCACCTAGACAGAAATGAAACTTTCATCGAAGAACCTGTTTTTTATGGCTCCCTTTTGTAAATATACATTCTTGATTTCTCCTGAAGTCCTCTCCATTTTCAGCTGTCTGATGGACATCATCTCCACTGAGATATTCCACTGGCACCACGAACTCAACACATCAAAAACTGAAATTGGCATCTTTTACTCTTAAATTTCCCTGAAGGGCACCACTATCTTACTCATCACCCAGGTGTGTTACCACAAAGTCATTTCACCTTAGTTTTCTTAGATATAAAGTGAGGTGATTTTTTTAAAATTTCAGTTCAATTCAGTAAACATTTATTAAGTGTCTCCTATGTGTCAGGCGCTGTGCCAAGTGCTGAGGATACAAATGAGAAAAAGAAAACTACTCCCTGCCCTCAAGGAGCTTCCACAAAAGGAAGGGTGCCGAGGCAGACCCAGCGCCAGATCGCCCACGGGTGTCTTGTTTTCTGCAGTTGAAACCAGGCCAAGCTGTAGATGGAGAATGGAGTGAGCTGAAGTCCAGTTTCTGCCCTCTTGGAAGGAAGGCCCCGGGAGAAGTTTGGTACTCCACCCTCCAGCCCTCCAATCAGAGGGAAGAGCAGGTTAAGGGAGGTGGTATCCAAAGCTTGAGTTAGCGGCCCAGTGGTGAAATTGGAAGCAATCCGCTTATTCTGGGAGGGATATTTTGTTCTGTGGAGTTTAAGCCAGGTTGGGCATCAGACGGAGAGTGGAACAAGCTGGAAGTCTAATTTTGCCTTCTCTAAAGGAGATCTCCAAGATCCTACCACTCCAGCCTTATAATATAATAATTCCCTCCACACACCGTATGATCCGGCCACACTGGCCTTCTTGTTTTTCACACTTGACATTATCTCTCACCTCCATGCTTTTGCACTGGCTATCACTCATATCACTTCCATGTCTTAGAATCCCCTGATTTTCTGCTAGACTTGGCTCAAGTGCCACCTTCTGCAATAGACCTTCCCTGGAACACCTCCATTGTTAATGCCTTTCCCCACCCCCAGTGGGCTTGTGTATGTTTTGTAAGTGGGTTCTCCCCCATTAAAATGAATGCTCCTTGATGGTGGGGACTATTTAACTTTTATTTTTATGTCATCAGAACTCTAAGAAATGCTTACTGATTGATTGATTCATCTCTTCTATTTCTAAATCTTATGATTGTCCTGGCTTTCAAATCCCTCCCAGACTGTCCCCTTTCCAACATCCCCCTATTTCTCTCTGTTCTGACAGGAACTTGCTTTCGTATTGTCTTTATCCCTATCCCGGTATCTGGAACGAAAGCCCAGTGCTGGCCACGTAGCAATTACTTAAGAAAAGCTTGTGGAATTGAATATCCTCTTTATTCTTTTATCCAAAAAGTGTGAAGGAGTCTCACTGATTTTTTAGCTAGCTTTTTCCTTGACGACATTTAAAGGTCTTCCATTTTTGTTTTTGGATTCCCCTACGAGGTTGTCCTTATTTCTACTTCACGTGCTAACCTGTAGTATTTGGCTTTCCTAATTCTCACATTTGGGCACTTTTCCCTTGGCACACTCTTTTTCCTAGGCTTCCAGGAAGGTGCTTTGGAAAGGTCTTTGGCTTTCTTGTAGATAATTGAGTTTCTATAGGCTACCTTTAGACTTTTCCTCTAATGCCCACATTTTGTCATACTTCTTTTTTCTTACTACTTTATAGATTTCATGGTATAGAATCAGTGAATCATATCATATCGCCTTTTGCTTCTCTTTTCAAAAAATGATTATCTTTTGCCTTTTGACAACAATCCTCCAGCATTCATTCTTATATTAGGCAATGAACACACGCTTCAAGTGGGTGGGAAATAAGTAGTGAAGCATGGAACAGGGGGCCGTGCTGTGGTAGGGAGAAGAATCGTCTTAGTTTACAAGAATTTTCTGTATCAGAACAATTTGTTCACTTGTCTGTAACATCATGTCATAATGGAATTGCTCCTCTCCCAGAGTATTAGATGAAGTGTTGTGTTAAGTTTTGAGAAAATGGTCGTAGATAAGATGGTTCCTCTTGTTGCTTGAATGAAAGGGGACGAAATAAGGAGTTCTAGGAAACTTGTTAAGAAAGTCAATTGTAGCTACATAGCAACTAATATGAAATTACTGTTCATTTGAACATTTGAGCATGGAATATAAAAATTATGATCCTTTAATTTGAAGGAATTAATTATAAGAAATTGATGCTAAAGCAATGTCAGATTATACTAATTGAAGGAGAAATGATCGTAACTCAGTTATTTATAGATTTGAAGAAATGGATAGTAATATATACCACATTTTTATTTAGAAGCTTTCCAACATAAATAAGTGATAACTGTCTTCTTGAAAGAGTAATTGTTCCTGAATACTAAGAAAAAACTTGTTTTCCCACTGAGCTTATTATAACCTCTCTAAAAAGTACACGAACTGGTTTTAAAATGTTGATAAGATATTATCATTTATCAGATTGTCACTACCAAATGTGGAAGTCCTTAAACTTACTGAAAATGAGGAAACGTATTGCCATTCTGCATCCTTAACGTTCTAACAGGAACCAGGAGAACGTGGAATTGAGTTCCTCTGGTATACTAGATATGACCGAGCCTTGGCAGAGTTATTATGTGGACTGTTTGCCTTCCTCCTGCCCCTGCTTTATTTTTCAACCTGCTTTCCCATTCTAGTTCCCAGACAACCAACCGTATGGTGCCTGCCTTTCCTGAGTTGGTGTTCTTTCCTGATTTAAAGGCAGAAGCTAGGTGGTATGGTTGATAGAGCACTAGGCCTGGAATGAAGAAGAGCTGAGTTCAGATTTGGTCTGTGTAACCCTGGGCAAGTCACATAACCTCTTTGCCTCAGTTTCCTCAACTGTAAAATGGGGATAATAATAGTATCTACTTCTCAGGGTCATCGTGATGATGATTTGAGATAATATTTATAAAGTACTAAGCACAGTGCCTGGGCCCGTAGTGGGCACTTAATAAATGATCGTTTAAGAAATCTCATCTTCCTTCCTTCCTTCTTTGAGAGACACTGAAGTTTATTGAGTTGAAATGTGATAGCCTGTCCATACCCAGCATGTGTCTAGAATTAATGGCAGGACTCTGGTTTGGGCACAAGTCTTTAGACATCAAGTTCAGTGCTCTTTCCACTGTAATGGCAGGATCAAAACTTTTCAGTTCTTTTTGAAAATTGCTGCTTCACCAAAAATAGTAAAGAAACAATCTCATAAGAAGAGTAATGACTTTCAAACGGGTGTTTAGTTAACTGTGTAATGTCAGAAGACCTAGAGGAAAGGCTTTCTTCATATTGGATGGCTTCTCTTTGAATAGTTTCATGGAAGGCCTGGACAGGAATCACACAAGATGAAAAAGTTATGGATGAGGTCCCGGAGTTAGTACCATAGAGATACAACTAATGAGACGTGGATGTAACCTTTTAGGGGGTTCTAACTGCTTTCCTTACAGCATCCCTGGAAGTGGAAGGAAAAACAACCCAAACCAGCAACACACATCCAAACCCCACACTCAAGAACAAGTTTTGTTCATTTGTTTCATGTCCAACTCCTCATGACCCTATTTGGGGTTTTCTTGACAAAGATGCTGGAGTGGTTTGCCATTTCCTTCTCTAGCTCATTTTATAGATGAGGAAACTGAGGCAAACAGTGAAGTGAAGTGACTTGCCCAGGGTCACACAGCTACTAAGTTTCTGAGGTCAGATTTGAACTCAGGAAGATGAGTCTTTCTGACTCCAGACGTGGCACCTCCGTGCACTGTGCCACCTAGCTGCCCCTAACAACACTAGATTTTGGGTAGAATAATGTAACTTAAACCAGAAAGGTCCAATGCCTCTACAGTTCCTGGCACACTGGAGAGTCTCATTATAGACTCTTCAGTGCTTCTTGAAACTCTTGCTGATCACTTCCAAAATGGATCCTGGCACCTCTGAGTTGAACGTCTAACGTACCAGAGGAGTAGTCCTTTCTACAACATCCTTGACAAGGGGCCATCCAGAGGCTGCTTGAATAACTTCCATGATAGAGGACTCACTATTGGATCATTAACTGAACAGTAAAGTCTGAAAGGACCTCATAAACATGCTGGAGGCAAAACTTGGGTGGACTTTCCTCCCCACCCCCCAACCCATATCTACAAGGCTGGTTTAAATCTTGCTTAAAAATGTTCATTGAAATATGTATGCAGTGCACATCGATGTGGTAATGCTTAATTGTCCATTAAAGGAGACATTTCCCATTTTCAACATGAGTGGTTTCCTACTCTAAACATTTTTATTAAGCCATTTATTCAACAAAGGAATGACACCAGCATGGCGACCCATAGTGGAGCTGATCGGAGTGCTGCCCTGGCAGGAGCTTAGGTAAAAAGCAATTTGAAATAGCAAGTCACAACCAGTGCAGAACAGAGAAATCCGGCCAAGTTGAGGCTCTGTGCTAGTGTATTTTCTCAGGCAAATTTCCTTCGTCTCCTGGAGATGGAGATGTCTCCTGTTGTAAACTCTTTGAGAGCTGAAATGCCAGGAGTTTTCACTCAAAGGTAGTTCCTAATAGTGGTTTGTCGTATCTGTTCTTTAGATGTTTATGGACTCTTTGGGCATGCTTGGATTCAATCCCTGTGTCTGTTCACATTCCTCGGGTGGATTTTTCAGTTTGAGGCTATCACTGAAATCACTATCACTGTTATACTGCTATCACTGCATTGTTCTTGATTTTCTTACAGCGTGGCCACCTCCTTGGCTTAATGAATTTGACAAATGGAGTTGTTCTTATTCTTGCTCAGCAGGAAGAGGAAGAGCTGGAAGAGGAAACCTTGTCATCCAAAATACTCATCTTCCTTCTCCCCAGAAAGTTTGAATCAGTGATCATATGAGGAGTTTATAGGAGATCACTATTTGAGTGATCAAATCTATGAGGAGAGTTTAGCTTTGCATCGCTCTGAGAAGCAAAGGCCATTCCTGATACAGGGTGGAGGAGGGGGGCATTTTGAGAGAAGAGGGACAAAACCAAGAACCCGGAAAGCCATAACTTTTGTGGTCTCATGATTTAATTTTGTAATTCCCCAGATACCCCAGCATTTGAATGCAATTTAAAAATCAATTTGTTTCTGGCCGTAGCAGAATGCTGCTTTGACCTTATAGCATTATGTCATAGAACTTGAAACAAAAATCAAAGGGTCCTTTAGTCACCTTGAGTGCAAAATGAAATGATAAAAAATATCTACCCTGAGAGGGAAAGAGGATGTTTTCTCTCCAAACTTCCTTTCCCCAACTGACATGTGTATCCTGCCTTAGTAAAATTTCCAGTATAAGAAAGGCGTATTCTAGAAAAGCATTTTCCTCTGTTTGTCTTGAGCTGAGTCGTATTAACTTTTTTTTTCTGCAAATGAATATCGTAGTTTAATTAGATGCCAACATCTAACGTGCATCACTAGCTAATTCTGTTGTTGAATTCTAAGACTGGACAATGTTTTATTCATAGAAGTAAAACCAGCACTGAAAAACCATTAAAAATTGCTTTGACTTTTCTGATATCATTGATTGGTTTGCTTATTAGTGAGGCTTTATTGGAAGTTCAAAGAGCAATTTAGAATAAGGTTCTAGGGGAGAAAGAGAAATAAATGAGTGGGAAAAATGGCAGCTTCAATTTAATTTTAATTTAATTTTAAGAAACATCTTAATTTGGTTTTCTTTACATTCATTTGCCACTTATGGTCATCAGTTGGCTACAGGAGACCCCCCTCCCCCAATTTATGATTGTCAGTTGGTTACAGGACAACCTCCCCCACTTATGATCATCAATCAGCTACAGGAGAACATCCCCCCCCCCTTTTGAACTCTCTTTCTAAAGCTTGTTGTTTGTATCTCTCAGCAGCTATACTTAGGTACCAAAGTGTTGAGGCAGATATTTATCCCATTTACACTTATTGAGTGCCAATTATTTTACAATAGTAATTCACAGGAACAGTTGCTAATCAAGTTATATTGTCAAGGTTTAGTCTAATGGCCTTGGATTTACTCTCAGCCCTCAAATTATACCTTTCTTAATGTGCTTTTGTGAAATCTTAAATGAGAGAAAATGCTTTAGGGACCTATAGAATTGTCCTATTACTTGGAGAAAAAATAAAAGATTCAGTACATTTGGAATGTACCTGGACTTGGACTGAGATATATATGTGTAGTTTAAAAAATATTGTTTTTTTAAATATATCCTACATTTTCTAATATATCCCTTTACCCTCTCTCAGAGAGCCACCCGCCCCATAATAAAAAATAAAAAAAGGAAAAATGCTTAGCAAAACTAACCAATATAGTGAAAAAGTCTAACATCATATGGATGTGGTATGCATATGTTTTATAAACCAACATTGTTATTAAATTTTATTTTTGTCGTTCATTCATTCAGTCATGCTCAACTCTTGGTGACCCCATGCACCATGCCAGGCCCTTCTGTCTTCCACTATCTCTCAAAGTCTGTCCAAGCTCATTTTCATCACTTCTATGATACTATCTATTCCTATCATCCTCTGCTGTTTGCTTCTTCTTTTACCTTCAATCTTTCCCAACATTAGGGTCTTTTCCAGTGGATAATGATCATTTGAATTAAATCCACCCATTCTTGTTTATTCAAGTTCACTGACACCCAGGATGTTGATGTTTAAACTTTCCATCTCTCGTTTGACTAGCCTACCTCTTTTCCATAGTCATATGGTCACTATCTTAGTTCAGGCCCTCATCACATCTTTCCCAGGTTATTACAACAGCCTCCTAATTGGTCGTCTTGCCATAAATCTCTCTCTACTGAATTTCATTCTAAAAAAGATTTGAGGGAAATAAAAAACAAATCTCTATGGCAAAATGTTTTCTTTGTCAAGGGCAGTGAAACAATTTCATTTGGCTCTTAACATTATAGTCCTGGATGTTCCATCCTTTCTTGTACTTGTTATACTTCTTCCTCATACCCTGAGTCATTGGTCTTGATGGGGAAGGGAGGGGAATAAGAATATATCTATCTATCTATATCTATCTATCTATATATCCACATGTCTATATATATAGATATATAAAGATATATATATCCCCGACTTTATGCTGGGCAGTGTTCTAAGTACATTACAAATATTATCTTATTAAATCCTCATGGTAACCCTGAGAGGTAGATACTGTTATTATCCCCATTTTACAGTTGAGGAAACTGAGGCAAACAGAGGTTAAGTGATTTGCTGAAGGTCACACAGCTAGTAAGTATCTGAAGATGAATTGGAATTCAGGTCTTCCTGATTCCAAACCCAGCGCTCTGTCCACTGTGCCACCCACCTGTCCAAGTTAGAATACTCTTTACAGCCCTTACTGCCGTTCCCAACTCCCAATCTGCTGCTGGCACTTAGGAACCTCTCCTCCTTTTGTGTACCCTTTATCACTCAGTCTCCAGCTTGGTGGTCATTATTCCTAACCCTAACCAGGACTTTGTCCTTCATTTCTAAATGAACTCATTGCCTATATAGAGTCTCCTCCCCCACGACATATGCTCTTATTTTAGGGGATTTCAAATATCTATTGATCCTCCCTCACATAATCTAAATTTCTAATTCTTCCCTGGTTCCTTGTGGCCTTTTACTCAGTTCCATCTTAGTTATACACAGAGATGGTCATAGCCTTGATGTTGGCGTTACCCACAAATGTCCCACTTCTTCCACGTTCCACGTTCATGATCTCTAAAATTCCTTTCTCTGATCAGAATCTTTTATCTTTCTGTTTCTCCCTGTGCCTTACAGCTCCCTTAGCCTCTTCCTTGTCCATTCTGTGCTCGCCATTCCTTTTGCCCCTCGGGTATTAGAACAGCCCCTTGAGTTATCATGTCTCCCATTTTGGAGGCTTTGCAGTGTTCTGATACTTGATGTAAATACCACAGTATCCCTCACAGAATGGAGCATCTGGTGATGGTACTATCCATAGTGAATCCATTGTAGATTAGAACTCTGTAGTGGATCTCCTTCATGGTGCCTATGGTGAGCATGCACCCTCAACAAACCATAATCACAGTCAGAGCTCTTATTCTCTGCATCTTTGTCAATTCAATGAATACTGAGATTTGGTCTGCTTGTAAAGTCAGAAGTTGAGTCAATAAATATTGATTAAAGTGCCTGCTGTGGACCAGGCACTGGGCATAGAAAGAAAGGCATAAGACAGCCCCTGCCCTCACAGAGCCGACAGTCTACTGGGGGAAGCTGAAAAGGAGAGGACTCAGCATGGGGGCATGAGAAAGTCCTGTAGCCAGGTGAGAGATGATCTGAGGATGTAGGAGTTACAGGGTTGAACTCATCTTGCAGGATGATGAGTTTTGGAAGATCGGGAAGTCCATTTGTGAAAACCTGTTTCCTTCCTTAAGGGTGTACTCTGTACAGGTGTAAATTATTCTCTGTGAAATTTCTCTCTCCTTTTAATGACCCCAGAGATTTTGTGGAGATGATAAAGTAGGCATGAGTTGGTTAACTATTAAGACTTTTTTGATTTCTGTATACGATGAGTACATGCAAATGGCTGTAATTTGTACCTTGCTCAAGCTTCTTTGGCTTGCCCTTGAGTAGTTATCTATGCATAATAAGCTCAAGAACATGACCAGATATAGTATTCCCAATACAAATCAACATTCTTTTGCCTTTTCTTAGCATAGTACCTGGCAAGTGGTAAATGCTTAATAAAGCACTTTAGAGCCACACAGTATACAACCTTACAGATGGTTAATAATTTTAATACATATATGAGCCTCTTTGTATTTTTAACATTGTTATATTAGAAAAAAGAACATGTATTTGTTGAACTTTCTTTTTCCTTTTTTTAAAAAAATCATACTTGGACAGAATGAATGCATGAATGAATAAAATATTTTAAAATATTTACTATGTGCTAAGTACTAAAAATATGAAAATTAAATTTAAAATATAAATTGGCCATGATTGGTTGGTGAATGTGGAGTACTTACTATGTATAGGACACCTGTAGAAGGAGAAGAAGACTCAAGAGAGAATTAATTGACAGTTACTTACTCTATATCCCAAAGACATCCAGAAAGTGGCAGAGGCCCTATTGGGACAAAATTCTTTATTACAGTTACTTACTGAATGCTGTCAAGAACCTATGGGGTATGGAATCTCTTCATACTCACCTTTTCTCACTTGATAACCTCTTTCCTCATTTCCCTTCTCTCTCCCTCACCTGAAAATGATCTTTCCCTTTACCCTATTCTGCCTTGTTGTAATATTTTTCCATGTACATGATATATCTTCCGTATGCCTCCTCCCAGATCCCCAGTATATTGTAAGCTGTTCATGGGCAAGGGTTGTGCCATTTTTTTCACCTTGGCAACCCTTGTACCTTGCCCATCATAGGTACTTAATAAATATTTTCTGAATTTAATTAAAGGGAATTACCTGAATCATGGAGATAGTAAGTGACTTGCCCAGGGTTACATAGCTTGTAAGTATCAGAGGTGGCATTTGAACTGTGGGCTTCTTCACTCTTAAGTTCAATATTTTATTCAAAACACACCATGCTGCATCTCAAATTATTATCCTGGTTATGATTATCTGTACACACACATACACACACACATATATATAAACATGTACTCAAATTCTGCTTATCATGCATCACTCCTTTTATTGCCAAAGTAGATGACATTCACCCATTTTCATGGTATTATTTCAATGTATATGTTGTTTTGAAATATGTAAAGGAAATACTGTGTTGGTGTATATAATTATACAGTACATGTTAGTGTGAAACATTTGATCATTTCCTACGGAAAATTACAAAACTATTTAGCTCACCTCCAATTCTATAGTATAGCCTCTGAAGTCTCATTTCTTTAACAGGGCCTTGTGGGTGTTCTAAAGGAGTGATTGAAATGAAAAGAAATGAGAGAGTCAAACAGTGTGCTGTACTAGATGAAATGGAAAGTAATTATGTTAATGTTGACTCATTATGAAGCACTAACCATTTTTACCTGCTCATTTCTGTGTGGAAAAACCAGTGCAGCCTAGATGCTGAATAAGAAATTTTCCAACAAATGAGCCTCGAGGCATGTTGCTAATATTGGCACTGAGTCTATGCAGAATGGTAATGAATTTCCCTAAGTCAGTATTTCGGTTTACTATTGAAGAAGCCATTTTTACTGCCATTGAATTGGGATTCTAATGTATGTCTTCACAATTTTAGCCATCTATTTAATTCTTCATAGTACATATAATTCTGAATTATAAAGAATAAAAAAGATGTTTCTGGGCACATCTACTTTTTGATATGTACACAGGTTTTACAAGATGTATTGGTAGAGCAGTCTGAATGGATGTATGTGTGTGTATGTATGTATGTGTGTGTGTACATGCATAGATACATACATATGTATTTAATACATCAGTGAATACATCTTGGCAAACATATCTCCATATTGGATGGTGAAGAAGTGCCAGGATGTGAGTACAGATCATTCATTTTAAGAAATTTAGATTTGAGGGAAAGAGTCATCAAGGTCAAGGGACATCCAGACACATGTAAAAGCAGGAGAGTCTTCTGGTTAAGGTGGCGGTATAAAAAGTTCTAGATCAGGGATGGGGAACCTGCAGCCTCTCTCGGTCCTCAAGTGCGGCCCTTTGACTGACTCCAAACTTCACCGAACATATCTCCTTAATAAAAGGATTTATTCTGTAAAACTTGGACTCAGTCAAAAGGCCTCACCCAAGGAGTAGAAGGCCACATGTGGCGTTCAGGTCACAGGTTCACCACCCCTGTCTAGGCAATTGTAATTCCCCTTAGGAATTGTTAATAATTAGATTTAGAGTTAACCCCAGTTAACAAACACTTATTGGCATTGAGGTTGAGTGTCATATGAAACATAACCAAAGCAAAACATTGCTGAGTTCTTCCACTCCATCAAGGATGATCCAAGGAAATGGAACCTGAATCAAGGTGCATTACAGGAATCAAAGCCTCCCAGTAGGTGGCTACACAAGGAAAAAACAAGCCAAGATCATGATTCCTGGGAGTCTAGGGATTACTTAGGATTCCACTCTGAAATCAGTTAGAGCCGTGGTTTGCCTTGAAGGCCTGAAGCCACAGATCTCTGCCAGGGTACTGTGTAAAGAAAGAGACAAGCTTAGTCCAGCTCTTGATTGCCCCAGAAGAGAGATCAAAGTTACAAACTATGGCAGTGAGCCCACCCCATGGCCCTAGTTCAGGATCCCTCTCCCAGGTTAAGATTGTGGAAAAAGGAAAGGCCTAGCAGCAAGCAACTTCTCAGCCAGGGAATATAGGATAGTAGCTTCTGAATGAATGGTAGATGGGGCAGGATCTTGTTCTCTTCAAACTTAATGGCGCGCTGGGACCACAGCAGGAGACAGAATTTGAGCCTGAACTATCCCATCTAACATGTGCAGAAGGCAGATCCTGACTCTAGTACAAAAATCCAGAGCATGAAAATGAAACTGTATATGTGAGCAAACAGCATTTATTAAGTGCCTACTATGTGCCCGGCACTGTGCTAAGCGCTGGGGTTACAAAGAAAGGCAAAAAAAGTAAAAAAAAAGAAAACCTACACAAAAAACCAAAACCAGTTCCTGTTCTTAAGGAGCTCACATTTTAATGAAATGTGCTATAAAACATGTTCCAAACCCTAAAGAGTACCATCTAAATCTTAGCTGTTATGATTTTGATGATGGCTCATCATTATCCCCCTCGCTGTTCTAGAGAGTCAATATCTCCAAAAGGATCTCAGCCTAGTCAGGTATTGCTAACTCTGCTCTACTTATAACTTTTTGCAAACGCAGTGAGCTATCATCCAGACAGATAGTTCATTCTGTCAAATTCTGCCAAATATTAATGTCATAGTTTAACAGTGAAAGAATATTTTAATTTTTGCCCTTTCTGTCTTTTTAAATTGTCACTCTAAGATTGCTTAAAGGTTGGGTTTTCATTTACTAAAAATTAATGTTGGTGGTTATACTATATTGTGAATATTTTGATGGCATGATATTGAGTAAATTTGTTGCTATATTTTTAATTCTGAGTATTCTTCTTGCTTGTGATATTTTTCAGAAATGAACAAAATAGAAATATTTATATAACATTGTCCCCTTCCCTTATCTTGTGAGTTCTGGTGGAATATAATCTTAAAATGTTGCAGAATGATAGAATTTCAGGGATGGAAATTGGTGAATGATTGGATGCAAACTCAGCTTGCTCACTGTATATTGCTGCCCTTCCCTAGCCATGTGTCTTTCTGTTGTGTATGTACTCTCCCCATACAGTAATTGAACCGAAGCACCCTTCTCCGTTCAGAAAACACAATTTCTATCTGTGGATTGTATTGCCTAAGTTAGAATAGAAGCTCCGTGAGCACAAGGACTGTCTCATCTTTGTATTTTGCACATAGTAAGTGCTTAATAAATGCTTTTCATTCCATCTTCATCAGCTTTGTGAAGTAGGTGCTGTTCTTATCCCTGTTTTACATGGGAGGAAACCCACCATTCAAGGGGGCATTGGTGATCATCTAGTTCAACCCATTTCTGAAAAATAATCACTTGTACCTCCTTGACAATTGGCTCTCTAACCTTTGTTTGAAAACTTTCAATGAGAAGGGAGTGCCTACCTGTAGAGGCTGCCCAGCTTCCTTTCATACACTACCATTGTTAAGTAACAAGTGAGTATTTTCCTCTGTGGAACTTAAACCCTTTGGAGCTTCTTTTGTTTTGTGGGGCCAAACAGAGGCCTAAACCCTTTTCCATTTTATAGCCCTTTAAATACTTGTAGACAGCTCCCAGAATGAGCGATTAGAGCTAAACAGGACCTTGGAGATGTCCTGGCAAGGAAACCTCCTTTGGTACAATTTAGAATATAAGACAGTGTGTAGTTTTTTATAAGCCATGGCAGGGAGAAGTAAGAGTTGACACATTAAGTATCTCTGTGGGCCCAGTGGGCTTCTACTTACCAGCCATTTTCCATAGGTACTTAAAATATGTAGAAATCACCTGGTCATTACAACCTGACATTTGTTTTTTGGGACAGTTAGCTGTGTTTCAGGGGAGGGGAGCCTGGGACTTTGTAACCTGCTAGTCTTCTGTTACCCTGGGGCATCCAGGGCAACTTTGCACCCATTCTCTTTGGTCTTTAGTCAACCTGTACATGGACCAGGGTGAAGGCAGGCAAAACTTGGGATTCCGTGTGGCTGTCTGTTGGCACTTACTTATCAGAGTTAGACTCATTCTAACAAAATAATTTCTAGCTAGCATTTCTGTTTGCAAAGTGTTTTTACATGCATTCTCTCATTTAAAAAAAAATTTCACAGCAACCTTGTGAAGTAGGTGCTGTTCTTATCCCCATTTTACATGGGAGGAAACTGAGGCTGAGAGACGGAAAATGACTTGCCTAGATTTTGAGGCAGGCTTTGTGAATTTGACTTCTTGACTCTAAATAGAACACTTTGTCCAACTCTGTTGGACTCTTAACATGACATCACTGATGCTGAACAAGAGGAAATAGAGTACCCTTCCTTCTCTACTCTTACACAGATCACCTGGTCTTTCCCCTGCGTTTTATAGAAACCAAAGTTTTGAGCCGGATGAGTTAGGTCGCTTATCCCAGGTTATGTAGCTAGTCAATGGCTAGGATTGGATTAGAAGCCCAGTGTAACTGCGGTCCCATTTTGGAGGCATCTTGGACAATAGATGTCGAATCTTTGGACTGAAGCAGGGAACAAACAGCCTGGGTGAATCGGAACGGGGTGAGCAGGGAGAAGGGGCTTCCTAGGACTCTTAGAAGGGCTTCAGCCCCATGCTCAGTGATCCGTTGGCTTCCTTGAACACTCCAGTGCGACAGTTCAATATGTTTTAGTATGGTCCTATGGTTGAAGTTTGGATGGTTTCATTTATGTTTGCATTTTCTTCATGTGACAATACTGAATTTTTGGATGAGCTGAAATTTCTAAGTATACGTATGTAGATAAATTCCCTAACAGGTGACTAATGCTTTTGGGGATGGGCTTGGAAAAGGAAGCCCAGACAGAAAGAAATTCAGCTTTATTACTCTTGAGATACTGAGATTGGAATTAGGCTGACAACTTTCTTAGTAGAAGTCCTTAAGAGACTGTTTTAATGAATGGTTAAGAATGATTTCTAATTAGTATGCAATGTCTTAGGTAAGTTATGAGGAGTTTTTCCCTTAGTAATTTTGTGACATTTTTTTCTTTGTATTACTAGCTGCTTGATGAGAGGCAGTGTGGTACAGTAGGTAGAGAGGTGTTTTCATAGCCTTGAGGACCTGGGTTCAAGTGTTCCTTCTGATATATCCTTGCTTTGTGACCCTGGACAAGTCACTTAACCTGTTAGTGCTCCAGGCAACTCTAAAACACTTAAGTTACCTGGCAGGTGGTGGCCTGCTTTGGTAGAGAGAGCCCCTCCCTGGGAGTGTCCTATATATACACCTGGGAAATCTCCCATCCAGTCCCTATTTCTATTAGCAGCTATCCAGACCTTTTTTCTCTTTTAGGTATTACAAAGAACCTCCACCAGGCTCCTCTCAGTGTATTCACACATTGCAAATTAATGACATTCTATTAAACAAGCCTAAGGAAAAAATCTCTACAGTGATCAGAATTGTAATCTCTCTTTAAAGTTTTATCCCTGGGAATTGCTTCATTTGCTTAAGGTAGCATTTACCTCTGTGAAATGGACTGTGTTTCCATGTAGAAATTTTTCCAACCACATCCCTGAATAAAAGGCAATACCTCCTATATCTCTTAAAAACTGTACCAAGAAAACCTCAGACATGTCAGTTTTATACCAAAAAAAGGAAAAATACAACTGACCCTTTGATTCAACATAAACCAGAAGGAAATTATAAAAATATATTTGCTTTTTATTTAACTTGCGAGGTTTTCATTGGCTTATATATGTAAAAGACCTAATAAGTTTAATACATTTTTGTCAATCAGATTTCTTAATGCAGTCTTATATGTTGCAAGATTTAGTTCATTTCCACTTAGCGGGTAACAGTAAACAGCAGTGTCTCTAAGAAAGACATGATGACTTGCTTATTTTTCAGGGGTGTTTAGCATATACAGGAGAAGAGATGCTGTCTATAATTATACCTGCTCGTTACCCTTCTTTGAAACCCTATCTCCTTGGAGTATTGAACACACCTTTGTACAAGACAGAGTTCCTTACTTTTAATGTTCTATTGTAGTTATTTATGTTATTTGTATATAAAATATAAAAACAGTATTTAAGAGATGTATTAAAACTAGCTTAGAAAGAAAAAGTCTTTTTTTTCTTAGCCTTTCATTAATCTTACCTTATATATGGCTAATTCCCACTGATCCTAGAGACAGATAATCATTAAACATTTTTAATGTTAACAACTCATTTTACAAAAAGATTTTTGTCTTTCTGTCATCAGTTACATTCCCCCAACAAGTTTTATAAGTGGGAAAAATCCAGTAAATATTTCAAGCGGTAGCATTGTTTGTTTTCTGCCATGTTTACGTGATAGCTACATATAAGGATCTTTGGTCCAAAGTGGCGTGTTGTATCCTGACTGATGAGTTTGCATCGCACGCACACACACACACACACACACACACACACACACACACACACACATGATCTCAGTTTTAAAGTGGAAATCCAGAGGGTGTCTGCTCCAATCCTTTCCTTTCACAGATGTGGAAACTGAAGCCTAGAAATGTTGTGACTACCTCCAAGAGCACAGAAATGGCAAGGAGCAGAAGAAGTATCAAATCCAGGTCTTTTGACACCAAGGGCAGTGTTCATTGCATTGCACCATATTTCCTTACATATAGCCCCCCCCCCCCACACACACACACTGCTTTTCACATGGGCCTTAGAAAAAGCATCCATTAACATGGCACTATTCATCTCAGTCCAAAAACAAAGATTAACTGAGTGAACAGAACAAGATCAGTACATTCAAGAGTAGTATCTTAGTATGCTTCTTTAAGTATCTAGGTTAATTTCTTGGTGAAGCCGTATGTATGTGTTTAAAAATAAGTAGAAGTGTTGCCCTTTTCTTTTTAGTAAAGGCTAATCAAGAAATTGTGATCTTATTTAGAGGAACTGCTAGCATTTCTCTATATCTTCCCCTAATACCTTCAATACTGGCTATTTCTGTTTTTTATCTATCATCATTGTCAGTATGATAGGTAAGAGATAGAACCTCAAAATGAATTTAATTTATATTTTTCTTATTAGTGATTTGATTGTGGTTGATAATTTGCAATGCCCCCCAAAATATTATTTATATACCCTGAAAATTGTACCAGATGTCAAAAATGGTAACAATTATTATTGGAAGAGTTGTGGAATGATAGGCATACTAAACATTGCTGGCAGAGCTGTAAAATGGTACGACCGTTTTGAAAGGCGATTTGGAATTATGCAAATGTCTATGCCTTATGAACCAGAGATTCCTTTATTTGGCATATATCCCAAGGAAGCTATCAGTAAGAAGAAAGTTCCTATATATACCAAAATGTGTATATCAGCACTTTTTGTGATACCAAAGAATTGGAAACAAAGTAGATGTCTATTGAATGGGGAATGGCTAAACAAATCATGGTGCATGAATGTGATGGAGTATTACTCTGCTGTAAGAAATTATGTATGTGATGAATACAGAGAAGCATGGAAAGAGCTATATGAACTGATACTGAGTTAAGTAAGCAAAGCCAAGAAAACAATATACACAGTGACTACAGCAATGTAAAGGGAAATAGCAACTATATACCAAAAAATCAAAAGTGAATGTAACAAAAATTATAAAGATCAAGCAGGACTGAAATGAAGAGTTATGAGAACACACTTTCAGACTATCCTTTTGTGAACATGGAGGCCCACAGTTGTTACATGTTGCATGTGGTTTTGAATTTTTCAACATATTGATCAGTTCTGATTTTTTTTCCTCTTTAAAAAATACTTTTTTATTATATGGTATGGCCTTTCTAGGAGGAGGAAGACAAAGGATACTGGGGATAACCATGGTGATATAAGAAACAGAAGATTTCAATAAAAGCTTATTAAAAAAAAATCTTTGTTCACGACCTCTGACTGACTCTATTGGGGGATGTCTATTACTAATGTATTTATGTCATTGCTTCATTTGTCTCCAATTTCAGGCTTCTATTGAGAATATTGATATAAAGATCCCTCCTTCATTTTATAGCTCTATTTACATTCATTTTGTTCATTCAGTATCCTTTTAATTTTATGTATTTTGAGTAATAATGAGGAGGTGTTTTGAGCAGGGTCATTGAACCATTCCTGTGTCCTCTTCTCACTTCCATCACCTTCTTACTGACACATTGCCAAGATGAGTTTACCCATGTAAATGCTCCTTCTCAGCTCTAGGAAACAGTGTCAAAGAATCTTTAATTAGTTTGTGTCTTTTTTTTTTTAAATTCTGAGCCCTCAGTCAGAAATAATGCTCAGGGAAAACACTTCAGTGTTAGAGCTATCAGTCTTTCTTCTGTAAGGGTACCCCTGCCCCATAATTGCCTTCCTCTAACTGCATATTCAATAAGTATACCAAGTCCAGTAAAAAAAAAAAAAAAACAACAACTTGGTTTAATGCTGTTTATAAAGACAAAATTAACCTTCAGCAGCATGATATCAATCCCAATACTCCTGGTGGCCAAAGCAGTGATAATTTTTTACTACTTCTAACTTTAGGCTCAGCTCAAGTCTCCTTTGCTGGCCTACTGCTGAGCTCTTTGAGAAAGAGCAGAGGCTTTTGCCCTACACAATTAGCATGAGTTTCCCCATGTCTATTACCTTGAGACTCCAAGGTTAGCCATTTCCCAGGCAGGAGGTGGGAGAGCAGGACTGTCCTGCCTTTGAGGCTCGATTTTTCTTTAGATAACTCTTCTTTTTTTTTTTCTTTGTTACCCAATTGGGGTTAAGTGACTTGCCCAGGGTCACACAGCTAGTAAGTGTCATGTGTTGTGTGTCTGAGTCCAGATTTGAACTCAGGTTCTCCCGACTCCAAGGCCGGAGCTCTATGCACTACCCCACCTAGCTGCCCCAGTAACTCTTCTTTTTTAAAAAAAATTAAAAAATATAATTTTTAGTTCCAAATTCTCTCCTTCCCTTCACCCCTCCCTGACCCATTGAGAAGGCAAGAAGTATGACACTCATTATATGTATGAAATTAGGCAAAACATTTCCACATTAGCCATGTTGCAAAAAACAAAACCAAAACAATAGAAATGAAGTAAAAATAAATATTCTTCAATTTACACTCAGAGTTCATAAGTTATTTCTTTGGAGGTAGACAGCATTTTTCATCACGAGTCCTTTGGAAATGTTTTAGATCATTGTCTTGATCAGAGTAGTTAAGTCTTTCACAGTTGATCATTCTTATAATATTGCTGTTACTGTGTCCAATTTTCTCCTGGTTCTGCTTATTTTGCTTTGCATCAGTTCATATAAAAACCTTCACAGGTTTTTCTGAAATCATTCTGGTAATTTTTTCTTAGAGTACAATAGTATTCCATCACAATCATATACCACAGCTTGTTCAGCCATTCCCCAGTTGATGAGCATCCCTTCAATTTTCAGTTCTTTGCTACCACTAAAAGAGCTGCTATAAATATTTTTGTATACATAGGTCCTTTTCCTTTTTGTTTTCAGCTATTCCCCAGTTGATGAGAATCACTCTTAGTTTTCAGTTCTTTGCCACCACAAAAAGATCAATGTTTGTATTTTTGCACATACAGGACATTTTCTTTTTCTGTTGATCCCTTTGGCATACAGACCTAGGACTGACATTGCTAGGTGAAAGGGTATGCATGGTTTGATAGCCCGTTGGGCATAGTTCCAAATTCTTCTCCAGAATAGTTGTTTGCAACTGTTGGTACTTCTTTGTAGAAGTTGCTCTTAAGAAACAGAGCTCCTGGTCTTTATACTTGAACATAATGTAACTACTCATTAACTGTTTGCTCATGAATTATTTCTGCCTGAATTGTCTGAGGTGTGTTTGAAACTATAATTCCATGTGATACTGCCAGCTAATGAGATCTGCTAAATATATAAGCAAAGGTACACGCATTGTGTCTGTTTAAAGAGGCGAGTCTCATGGAATTAATAGAACTCCCAATAATATGAGAATTTCCAATAGTCCCTGTTACTGTTGAGAGGACCATCATCTTCCCAGGCACCCAGGCTCCCAACCTCAGTGTTGTATGCTACTCCTCTTTCCCATTCATTCCACATTGCCAAATCTTGTCTATTCTACCTTCACAACATCTCCCCTGTATAGCATATGCCTTCTCTCTACTCACATAGCCCACACTCTTGTCCTTAACCTCATCACCTCCCCCGTGGTCTATATGTATTAGCCTGTTAGTTGTTTTCCCAGACTCAGGTTTCTCCTGCCTCCAGTCTATCCTCTTCTCAGCTGCCAAACTCTTGAATTTCAGGTTTGACCATGTCTGCATCCTATTTGATGAACTCCAGTGGCATCTGAGATCTCATCTAAAAACACATTTGGCTTTTAAAACTCTTTACCACCTGGCCCCTTTCTACCTTCCCAATCTTGTTAGATGTTACTCTGAATACTTTCCATTCAAATGTCACTTGTTGTTCCTAGCATGTTCCTCCATGGCCTGACTCCACGCCTTTGTGCTAGCTGTCTCTCATGCTTGAAATGTTCTTTCTTCTTATTTCTGCATGCTGGCTTCCCAGGATTCTTCAAGAAGCCTCACTAGTCCCCTTGATTGCTTGTGTCTTCCCTCTGAGGTTATCTCCAGTTTATCCTGTTGTATCTGTCTTGTATAGACATAGTTATTTGTATATTGTCACCCACTTTGAGGACAGGGACTTTGTGTTTGCCTTTCTTTTTTTTTTCTTTTTTTTTATTAATTTACTTTGATTTATCAATAATCACTTCCATATGCTTTTGAGTTTAAACTTTTTCTCCCCCTTCCTCCCCACTACCCTCCCCAAAACAGCACACAAACTGATATAGGCTATACATTTACATTCATATTGAACATATTTTCACATTAGTGATGTTGTAAATAAAAATTAAAACCAATAGGAGGAACCATCAGAAAGAGGAAACAAAACAGAAGAGAAAGTAAAAAAAATAGCAATTCAACTTCCATAGCTCTTTCTTTGGATGTGGATAGCATTTTCCATCACAAGGCCTCTGGAGATGTCTTAGATCCTTGTATTGCCGGGAAGGGTCAAGTTTATCAATATTAGTCATCGCACAACGTGACTGTTATTGTGTATAATGTTCTCTTGGTTCTGCTCACTTCACTCAGCATCAGACCATACAAGTCTTTCCAGGTTTTTGTGAAGTCAGCCTGTTCATCATTTCTTATAGCACAATGGTATTCCATCACATTCATATACCACAGCTTGTTCAGCCATTCCCCAATGGATGGGCATCCTCTCAATTTCCAATTCTTTGCCACCACAAAAAGAGCTGCTGTAAGTATTTCTGTACAATGTGTTTGCCTTTCTTTATATTCTCAGTGCTCAGCATAGTGCCTGGCACATAGTACTTAATAAATGCTTGTTAGTAATGATGCTGACAGTCATTTAAGGTATATTTTAATATATGGACGGTCCCTGAAATGCAGACGATTTTGGAGTCACCCCTTACTTCTTCACGGTCCCTTCTTGTTTATATACTTGATACTCCTGTATAAAGACCTGTTTTAGTGAGGGAGGAGGAGGAGAAGGAAGAGAGGAAGCAAGAGATATATTTTCACGAGGAGCCTTAGGGCAGAAGGAATTGAATTCTCTTACAGAGACGGACTCTCTCAGAGGAGAGAGAGAGATGTGTTCCTGGCATTTGTAATATAAGATTTCCCAGAGAAACAATGAAAAATAATAATCCCTTTCTTGTTGTTGTGCAGTGATATTATAAGCTTAAAAGGTTCTGGCTTACCAGCTGGGAACCTAAATACCATTTATACCATTTTCCATAGGAAAAACCTGCTTTGAGTTCCCACAGACTTGCAGATAAATTTCTGAAACCTCTTTGTTAGTTGAGGACTTACTGTCCTGTATGTAACGTATCAATGTAAAGTAATGATTGATTTTTTTGAAGACAATTTACTCAGATTAATTATTGACATCTCACTTGTCTAGCATTCTGCTCTGTGGCCAAGGCATTTTTGGGAAGTAGGGTTGAGAATCAGGAAGTGAGCAAAAGAGCAGCCACAATAGATACCACTTTTCAATTCAAGAAACATTTATTAAACATGTGAAAGACACTCATTTCTCTAAAGCACTTATTAAATCAGTGAACATTCCCTGTGTATTTAATGTAGCACTAAAGAGATTCATGCATGATTTTTCCATCATTATGAAGTCATTGCCATTTTTACCATTCTCCTTTTCTTCCATCGCTTCCAACAATTGCTGGAAAGTTGTCCCCAGGTTTGTTGCATTAGGCCTTTGCTAGGTGTGAAACTATTAACCAATCCTGGTGCTGCCCATAATCTAGAATTTGGGTCAGAGTTTGAGAGCCTTATCTTAGCTGCATTACCTGTTGTGGTAGATAGTGCTTTAGCAAGGTTCTAATGTATTTACATCAGATTGACTTCATTTTTAAGTTCAGGTTTGTAAAATATCTGAGGAATTCATTTTGAGGCTGCTTTGTGTCTGAGTAGGTTGCAGTCTATTACAAGTGAAGAATTGGGCAGAAAGTAAAGGGGATCATCACAGAAGATATCTGAATGAAAAAGATGAGCTGGTCATGTAGTGGAAGGGAGGGAGAACTGTTGGAGCTCACGTGTTACATTGATGAAGGATGTATGGGAAGACATGAGCAAGAAACGTTTGGGATGGGAAGACATGAATGGCTTGCAGCCTGCATGGCTGGATGAAGTCTCCATGGAGATAAGAACACGTATCCATTGCAGCGTATCCTGCCACTATCTTTGGTGGGGAAGTGACAAGAGATTGCCTTTTTAAATCAGTGTATTATTTATTCCCTTAGTGTCTTCTACTTTTCCTGTGTCTTGACCCTTTTACAGTGCATTGCCTTTCCTTCAGGAAGGGTCCAGCAGGGAAATGGAAAACAGTAGAAACTTGTGATTTTCATCATTTTGTCCATTTTGGGCATACCTAAAAGCAGTAAAAGTATGTTTTTCCCATCACTAATTTTTATTTTACAGTAATTGCAATATTTTCTCTTGAGCCACATAGTATATGAAATCACTGAGGAGTGTTTTGCTTATGTGTTAACAAATTATAGTTTATAAACCTATGGACACGGACATTTTACTCTGCATATTCTTGAAATGATCTGAGATTATGAGTAATCCATGGTGAGAGGTCAGTACACATGTGGCTTAATCTCTTACTCTTTCTACATCTGTAGCCCAATAGTCTGGTAATTGATGTGCATAATGATGACCCTGAGGCCCTGCAAGATTCAATTATCTACTTATTAAAAGAAGAAAGCAGAGTGGATACCATATTGATGAAGGATTTTCAACACGGTTTTGATTAAAAAGGGTAGTGATGAAGTGCCAACCCTTGGTTAATGAGAAAATTAACTGAAATGTTTAAGACCCTAAATATTCTGGTTGATTTAGATCTCATTCAACCAATATTTTATCATTAAGAGCTCACTGTGTGAAAAGCCCTATGTGATATGGTAGAGGTATAAAGATACAGAATGAGAAAATTTCTTACTTCATTTGGCAGGAAGCATCTGGTGAAAGGTCTCAGCGATCTGTGCTTGGCCCTATGCTCCTTAACATTTTGATCACTTGTTAAGATAAAAGTGTAGTTGGAATGCTCATCAGATTTGTTGACAGTGTCATTCTGGCTAGAATAGCTATAACACAGTGGATGTCAGAAGAGACCTTGGCAAGAAGGAGCATGGGCCCAAATTGCCTAAGGTGACATTCAGTAGGGATCAATGCAAAGTCCTATACTGCGCTTCCAAAACATCAGTTTCACAAGTACAGAGTCAGGGAGACATAGTTAAACAGAAATTTGTCCGAACAATATCTGGCACTTTTAGTAGATTTTAAGCTCAATATGAGTTAGCAATGTGATGCTAAAAAATGAATGGAGTCTTGAGCTGCAAAGAGAGGTGTAGCTTCCAGAACAAAGAAGGTAACAGTTTTTCTGTTCCTAGCTGTGGTTAGACCATAGCTGGAGGACTGGGTTCTGTTCTGGGCACCATAGTTTAAGAATGTTGATAAATAAGGTACGGAGCTTACAGAAGAGAGCAATCAGGATGGTGAAAGTCTGAGTCCATTCCATGTGAGGATTGGTTGAAAGAATTGGGCTTAATTAGCCTAGAGAAGATGTGGTAACTGACCCCAGTTATTTGGAGGGCTTTCATGTGCAAGGGTGATTAGACTTCTTTGGTTTGGCCCCAGAGGCTAGAACCAGGAACAGTGAGTGGAAGTTTGCAAAGAGGCCATTTGAGGCCTCTTAATTTCTCGAGGAAAATTTCATAACAATTAGATGTGACCCGAAGTGGAATAGGCTGCCTCAGGAGTTAGTGGTTTCCCCCTCATCAGAAGCCTTAAGGTAGAACCTGGATGATTGTCTGGTATATTATAGTGAATATAGACTAGATTACTTGGCCTTTGAGGTCCCTTTGAACTCTAACATTCCATGGTGCTGGTTAGGATACCACATTAATTGCCACTTTGTTAGTTCATACTTTAATTATTAGACTGAGATTTTCTTTTTTCTTGTTTTTACAGTTTTCCTGATGCCTCTTGTTTTTCACATTATAGCTGTTTCTTAATATACTCCTCTATCCATTTCAACCCATGTGTGTGTGTGTGTGTGTGTTTCGTGTTTGATTCTTGCTCTTTAAAAGACAAAAAAACAAAACATGGTTGTCAATTCCCAAAGACTTTATCCTTACCTCCCTATCCTTCTTTGTAATAAAAAATAAAGTTAAGCAAAACAAATCAACACATTGGATATATCTGACAACACATGCTTGTTTCTGTGCCTGTAGACCAGGGAGGGAGCATCATGGTACAGTCGAAAGAGCATTGCTCTTGGAGTCAGAGGTCTTAGGTTCGAAACCCATCTCTGATCTTTTCAGCTTGTGAGATTTTGGGCCAGGGCTTCCTGGGTCAAAGGTCAAGCCCTTCCTGGGCCTCATTCTCCTTATCTGGGAAATGAGAGGGTTGGTCTAGGTGGACTTCTGAGATCCTTTCCAGCTTGATGTCTCTTAGCCCTGCTGACATCTCTGGGCAGCGGTGGGGGCAGCACGCTTCCCATCACATTGGGCACCACGCAGAGCAGATTTCTGACGTCTTTCTCACTTGTTTTCCTTTTCATTATTGGAGCCATCATGTTGATTTTTCTCTGCTTTGCTCTGCTTAAGTTTGTCTTTAGATTCTTTGAATTCTTGTTGTTTCTTATGGAATAGTAAAAATCGTGTTGCATTCATATTCCCCATTCTGGGGCCATTCTCTAATCTGTGGGCACTCATTTCCTTTGAATCTTTGCTATTATAGAAAGTTCTACCATAAATATTTTTCTATATGTGAGACCTTCTCTTCTGTATTTGACCTCTATGTCATCTCTTCCTAGTAGTGAGCAAACTTCATGTAAAATTTAGTAACTTTGCTTGCATAATTCTGAATTGTTTTCCAGAAGAGTTGGACCAATTCCCGTCTCCACCAATAGGGCCTTACTGTGCATACGTCTTCTTATAACCCTCTAAACAGTTACCATCTATTTCATTGGTAATCTGCTAATATGACTGTTGTGAGATTATTTAAATTTCCATTTCTCTTTTTAGCATTGAGGAGTATTCTTTCTTGCACCTACCGATAGTTTGCGTTTCTCTTTTTGAAAATCGTCTTAAACTCTACCTTGTAGATAACAGCAAAAAAAAACAAAGATGCAAAACTGACCCCCCAAAACCAACCACAACAACAGTCACCCAAATCTGACAGTGTCTGCAGCATATCTCCCTCCCCTGTAGTCCCCTACTTCTATGCTGAGAGGGAGTGTCTTTTTACCTGTTCTTCAGGCAACAAGAACTTAGCTGACTTCTACTGTTATCTCAGTTGATGTTGTACTCTTGTATATTGTTTTGATATCGTTGTACTCATGTATGTTGTTTTCTTGATTCTCTTTGATTTGTCAATCTGCCTTTTTTTATGGTAAATATCCTTCCATTTCATTTTAGTTTTCACTTTTATTGGCATATACCTGGGCACAGTAATTTCTCACTATCTCCTTTATTTCATCATTTGTTGTGAATTTTCCTTTTAGATATTTGTAATTGGCCTTGGGTTCATGAGTGTTTTGTTTCTCGCTTTCCTGGGATGACTCAGACTCTATTTTGCTTCTCATTTGTCCATGCTCCCTCCAGCCTCTGGGTTGATCTGAGGTCATACTGACTTCCCTGTGGCAGCCCCTTTTTCTTCATCCATTACCTTATCCATCTTTTTGTGTAATTCTGCACTTGATGGAGGGAGCTTACTTTTTCTTTCTTTCTTTTTTCTTTATTTTTGATCTTTCTGGAGGTTATTTCAGATATTTGCTGGAGTTGTTGTAGGGGAGCTGGTCTTTTTTATAATCTTTCATGTTGCCATCATAATCAGAAGTCCCCTGCCTACACTATTTTGCATGACTTCATATATTCCCATGTCTCTGTAAGTTCCTGTTTTCTTTTTAGCTTGTATTAGTATACCATTTCATTTATCTACCACTATTTTCCATCTATTCTATAATGGATTGGCACTTATGTTCTATTTTTTTTGTTGTCGCAATAAGTGCTACTGTAAATATATTGGTGAACCTTGAACCTTTTTTTTTAACTTCCTTGGTGTATGTACAAAACAGAGAAATAAGCAGAAATTGTAAAATGGCTCTAATTTCATAAATTTGTGTTTTTAAAACATCTCTTAGACCATTTTATGTCTATTTTTAGACATAAACTGTCTTTAAAATGTCCATTTTTATGATTTTCTGAATTCCAATTACCTTTGAGAAAAAAACATTTAGGTGATTTTAATGGACGATGAGACAGTAGTTTCATATCATACATATGTTGATTTTGGCATTTCTGAAATGGAGAAGACACACTTGTGGGATTAATATAGTTTGGTACATTTTGAATAGTAACATCAGCGCTGATTCCTTTCTGTCGTCATTAGTTTGTATGATGTGTGAAAATATTTAAGTAACTATCTGGGAAAGTCACATTTTCACAATTTTATAAATAGTTTTGCCTTGTAAATAAATATGCAAGAAAAGGTACCTCAGATAATCCTTTGTGTGACGTTTCATTACTGGCGCATTAATACTTAGTTACTTAAGATCTGTGGTTTCGTTGGTGTGGTTACTCCTTTCAATGCTACAGACAGATGGGAATGACTGTTAGTCCTTGGTGCTGTTTGAAGGTATCAGAAGTTAAGAAATGGCCAAAAGGTTCTGTTCATTTGTAAACAGTAGAGTAATATTTACCCTTTATTATCATTTTAGAAACATTGCAATTTTTTTCAAACTATTTATTCTTCATTAGGATGGAGGGTATTCATAGAAGACTAGTAATCGCCTGAACTTTATTACATGTGTCCTATACTAATTGAAATTAAAGAAACACACTAAAACTAACAATAGTATTGATAAAACATGAGGACAAGAAAACAGCTACATTACATTTTCTGGGTACTGGGTTACAATTGAGCAGCTAATAACTAAAAGGTTTGTTGTTGTTGTTTCAGTCATGTTCAGCTCTTCGTGACCCCATTTGGAGTTTTCTTGGCGAAGATCCTGGAGTGGTTTGCCATTTCCTTCTCCAGCTCATTTTACAGATAAGGAAACTGAGGCAAATGGGGTTAAGTGACTTGCCTAGGGTCACACAGCTAGGAAGTGTCTTGAGGCTGGATTTGAGCTCAGGAAGATGAGTCTTCCTGCCTCCAGACCTGAAATCTATCAACTGCTCTACCTAGCAACTAAAAGGTTAAAAAAGACTGAGGACTAGTTCTGTATGTGGTAGTAATTTTAGAATCCGTTGTCTATCTTTAGTCAGACATTTATTGATCAATGCAGTGACCAAGTAAATAACAAATGAAATATAAAAATTAAGTTGAGATAGTGCTTCCCGTTACAGCATTTCCAACCTGTCCTCCTTAAATGGGCTGTTGGCTCCAAAAAATGAGAAATGGACATCAAGAAAGAAATGAACGCTGTCACCATTTCTTGGAAGTAAGGAGGCTGAAAAGGGCCCCAAAGTGCCTAAGCCAGAAGATGCTTTATGTCCTTGCCATCAGAATCACATGACCTTATTGTACAAATTGATTTAAATTTCAGTGCCTGGCACATAATAGGCACTTAATAAAAGCTTGCTAATTGATTGTAAGACATTATGGAGTAGGAGGATGAAGATTATGAACCTTATTGTTTCACAGAGTAGGGAAAGGTAATTGAGAAAATGACCTGTGAATGAAACCATCACATTTGGATTTTGCCACTCTTTTTGGCGGGGTAGCTAGGTGATGCATGGATAAAGTGCTGGGCCCAGAGTCAGGAAGACTCATCCTCATGAGTTCGAATTTAACCTCAGACACTTACTAGCTGTGTTACGCTGGGCAAGTCACTTAACCATGTTTACCTCAGTTTTCTCTTCTGAAAATGAGCCAGAGAAGGAAATGGCAAACCACTCCAGTATCTTTGCCAAGAAAACTCCAAATAGGGTCATGAAGAGTTAGACACAACCAAACAATTCTGTCTTTTGAAATAATTTGTAAAAAAGTAGCAGTGATACTTAACAAGATGAAGTGAAGAAAAATGGCTGGTCTTGGTAAAAAATAACAAATACTTGGCTCTTTTCCTTATTCTGGCAATCTTTTTAAAAAATTCACAGTTATCACTAACATATATCACAATTTGCATAACATAATGTGTTAGTAATAGATTTACAACTAGGACCCAACTTTTCTGTCATGATCTTCTCCTGAAACCACACTGCCTGGCCCATCTTGGCTATATGTGTGGTTGGGAGTGCATTTTATAGTTAGACTCTCTTGTATGTTAAAAGTGCTGAAGCTTAATATGCTGCTAATATTAGAGTTTTCTTGTTAATTGAAAAGGAAAATGCTGCAGATTTCTAATTAGGCAGCTGATGTCTTTGTCCACCTCCTTTTTTTTTTCTTTTCTTCATTTGGCACATTATTGATTGCTCATCTCCTCCCTTCGTTGCAGTGTGCCTACTGTACTGGGGGATTTATCAAAGAAATATGGGACTTGGCCGTTGTCCCCAAGAAGCTTATCATTTAATGTGGGAGAACAAGATCTGAATATATCTATCTATTACAGTGTTGAGAATATTTGTCTTCATACTTTGCTTTTCTAATGTATTCCATGAAAAGGTGAGGTGAAAGCTCTTTGAGTGTAGATGTTGTGGATTTTGTTGGACCTGAGTGTTTGGTTATCCCACTGCCAAGCTAAGGTAAGCTAAGTTCTCCAAAAAAGAATAATAAGAGTTTACGTGTTTGCAGAAATGTTCAAATCCTGCATATTATTATTCCAAAGAGCCATTAGTTAGGCCGGTGGAAGAAGAGTCTTGTCATGGTAGCTTTTTCAAACTCCAAAGGGCTATAGAAGGCTTCTAAAATCTGGTTCGTGGTTGCATCTTGTATCTATTTGGTTTTTTCCTGCCTGATTATTGAAATGTCTGTGGAAAAGCTGGGTGTCTTTTAAGTACATTGGCCTGCCAGAGCTTTGGAATGTGTTCCTTTCCTGGTGGTGTATTTTTGTCAGCAGAATGCTATGAGTTTTATGAAATAATTGGACTCTTTCTTCCATTGCACAAACCCAATTCATTATGTCACATAGTTAGCTTACTAGATGCTCAGTAACTTCTGTGAAATTGAATTTAAAAAATTAAATTAAATGGGTGCAAAGACAAAAACTTTCTTTCTATGTTGTCCAATAGAAGGACTCACACAATCGAGTTTGACTTAGGTCATGACCGAGAAGATTGAAACAACAGTGTTGTCTATACCCAACAAAGATTTAGAGCTTTTCCCTATCAGTTATACTGACAGTGAAAATCTTTATGTAGTCATTGAACTTGTTCTTTTTGACACCACCTAATGGTGCTTTTTTCAAGGCTTTATGATTTTAAGTACATGACCAAGATTGGGTGAAGTTTACACTATTGTTAGCATTGATTCCTCCTCTCCCAGTTGATGGTTGCCTCTTCCCAATGACTTCCCTGCCCCAAGGGGACCCTCCCTTGTAACAATGAAGTAAAGGTAAACAAAATAAGCAACATATACTGTTATTAATTTGAATACAATTTTTAGTCTTAACATATGAAATCTTTCCATGGGATAATCTTAAATTGTGAAAAGTGAAAGAGAATTGAGATTGAGGAGATCATTGGACATGAGAAGACCTAGAAAATCTGTCGTCGTGCCTTCGATACGAATAACACCAGGTTCAAAATATTTAAATAATAAAAATGCTAAGGTCATGGCTATCGGGAACTCCAGATAGCTCATCTATAGTAAGTAGGCAGCTATGTTTGAGGTTTCATTTTAGGATAATAACTTTTGCCATCCCAAACAGTTTTCCTTTGGCTCTTTTTGGTCCTTGGTCATTTTGATAAATTGCTGTTTTGGTGGTGGTTTAAAATGGAATAGTTCGACCCTGCCTTGCGGCAATAGAAGGTGTTGCTTAATTTAGACCCATAGCTATGACTCATTTACCAACGTACCTGAGAGACCCTGCAGGAAGTATTGTTTCCTCCCTTTCTGGTGTTGAGAGTTAATCACTCTAATGACTCTTGTGCCATGTCGTACTGCCAAGATTCCCCCAGGTATTTGTCAGGAATTGGCCATGACTTCCCTTAGTACTTGGTCACTTCCATTAAAGTGATTGGAGAATCTGGAAATGTGTGGCCTGTAGGAATAAATGAATGAAAAGTCCTTATTAAAGGCTTCCTATTTGCAAAACTAAAGGACAAAAGAGGAGATGAGATATTGACATTTCATTTCCATGTTGATTGTTCTGAACTTGGAGACGAATTTTAACACCATCCAAAGGTGTCACCATTAGTGATGTAAGAATAGCTTCGGTACGTGAGGCAGTCATTTGCTGCAAAGGTGTCACTCTGGGAAACGCTCGTCCTGTTTGTTCGGCATCCATATTGTTAATACCTGGTAAGAAAAACTTACACTCACTGGCCACCCCGGGCAGCCCTCAGAGGCGGGAAGGGCCCAGGTGGTGGGGGAGGCCACCCTTCACCATTAACCGCATCCGATCTCCCCGAGGGACCGCGACCCACAGCCCCGGCGGCCTCGTCAGGGCAGCCAGGGTTTTCTTGATAGAGATATTGGAGTGGTTTACCATTTCCTTCTCCAGCTCATTTTACAGATGAGGAAACTGAGGCAAACAGAGTTAAGTAACATAAAGTCACATGGCTAGTAAGAGGCCAGATTTCAACTTAGAAAGATGAGTCTTCCTGACTCCAGGCCTAGTGCTCTGTCCACTACAGTGCCACCTAGCCTCTCTTAATCAGTTTGTATTAGAGAGGGAACACAGATTTCTGTGTATTTTTTTCCACGTCTATTCACATACTAGAAGTCTCTTATTCCAACAGTAACTGTGCTTGCTGAGTATTTTCATGTACCTCGAACTTTATTGCCTGCCCAGCTGATCTTCTGGATTTCACTGTCTCCAGAAATTCATGATTCTGCAAGATGAAATCAACTCTGAAACTTCTACCTCCTCAGCACTCCCTGCCTTGCGTCGGAGTGGCTGGGGAGTGGACATCAGGGTGTTCTTCCCAGACCCTCTGTTTGAAGTGGGCACCCAGGAAATTCACCCCATCGTTTCTGACCTGGTGATCTCCTAGATCAAAAACGAAGAATGAACAAGTCATTTCCAGAAACTTAACAATCTGCAAGATAAACTCAACTCTGTGACTCACACCTGAGATCATTTCCCACATCTTCCTGGCCACATGCCCACCACCCCAGCCCTCTGTGTTTCAGCTTCTTTTTGTATGTTGTCTTCCCTCATTAGATTGTGGGCTACTTGAGGACATTGAATCTCATCCCCAGTGCTTAACACAGTGCATGGCACTTAGTAGACACTTAATCAATGTTGTTTTTATTTTTTTTTTCCTGACAGGTATGTTACTTTTGCTTTGTTATTTCTGTGCAATATTCTACTAGTTTGTTGTATGTACAACCTAAAAAAAAAATTCCTTTTTCTTCAAATTTTGTATCTTTGTGGCCTTGCTGGCTGAGCTCATCCTCTGGAGAAGAAGTGATCTTGAACAGCATTTTAGGACAATGTGAAGTGTCAGAGGCATGAAAGAGAAAATGACTAATGGGTAGGACATTGGACCGGAAGTCAGATGCCCTAGCTTCTATCCCCAGCTCCATTTGTCACTGTGTGTAGCATGGCCATATTTGATTAAGAAACTTGCCCTATCTATAAAATGGGGATAACATGTCTTAACTTACAAAGATGCTTGTGGGATTAGTGAAATATTCTAATTTTTTTTGTGATTGTTTTTAAAAGAGTTGTAATATTTCACAAAATTACTGAAGTTAATAGTCTGTGGTTTGATGGCAAAAGTTGTATTTTACTTTCAAACTTTATTATCCTTGCCAATTGAAACATTTTCTGATTGACAGCCTCTAAAGGTTAATAACAAAAAAGTCAATTTATTGTCTTGTCTGTGTGAGATCACATATGCAGAAATGTATACCTCACTTGCAAATTGGTAGTCAGGCCCTGCTGAAATATAGAGGACATTATTTAGAGGTTGAATATTAATAAAGATAATTTTGAATATCATTGTTTTTTAATGAAAGAGAAAATAATTGGGCTCACAAAGCCAATTGAAATGGAAATTGTTTGTAAATTTATACTTTTTTAATTCAAGTAAAGTATTTTAAAATTCACTATTAGCAAGTGACTGATTTTTGCATGTTTTCTTTCTGAAGTAATGTGGTCTAATTCTGAAAAGAATGAAATTGTAGAATGAAGAATGCTCTGTAGTTTCAGAGGGCCATCTAGTCTTACCCTTATCTGCAGAATCCTCTTATCAACATTCCCAAATAATCATCTCACCTTTTCTTAAAAACCTTCATGAAGGAAGAAATCATTACCTACTAAGGTGTCCCATTCTGCATTTGGATAGTGTGAACAGTTACAAAAGGTTTTTTTTTCATATGTATTAAATCTGTAGATGCCTTACCGCCACCTCTATTCATTGCTAGGGAGGCAGCGAGGTGGTGGGTGGCCTCAAGGCAAGAAGACCTGAGTTTGAATCTTGTACCATAATACTAGCTGTGTGATCTTAGGCAAATCACTTATCCCTTCTCAGCTTCACTTTCCTCATCTGTAAAATGGGGATTAATAATAGCCCCTACTTCACCAGGAGTATTATGATGATAAAATAATATAGGTAAAGTGCTTTTCAAATCTTAAAGGATGATAGAAGTTATTATTATTATTATTAATTTTACTCTTAGGTCTACATTATGGAGCCACGGAGAACAAATATAGTTCCTCTTCCATACCGTAGCCCTTCAGGTATATGAAAACTTCTCTCGTGGTTGCTTTAAACTTTATCTTCTCTAGACTAAACATGTCTAGTTCTTTTGGTCAGTCCTTGCATGACATGGTCTCCAGTGTTTTCTCATCATCCTAGTTATTCCCCCCTGGACACATGCCAGCCTGTCAGTATCCTAACTAAAGTCTGCTTAGAGCTTAGAAAGATATTTCCTGTCCCTGCCATGTCCCTTGTTCTGGGGACTTTTGGTGTACTCCGAGATCAAATTTATTTTTGTCCCATATTGAATTTTCTGTCAGCTTAAACTCTCTTTTATTCAGATAATTTATTGTCTAGTTATGCTGTCCCATACTGTGCTGGAAAGTTGGTTTTTGGAACTGAAGTTTGGGACTTTACACTTAACCCCATTAATTAAATGTCACCATCTATGTTTCACCTTATCATCCGAGCCCGTTCGGGTCCTTTGGGAGCCACATACATTAACTCTCCCATCTCTGCACCATCTGCAAATGCGGAAAATAGACCTTCATCGAAATCGCTGATTGGATTCGGCTTTGGACCCGACCTGTGATTTCCTCGGTTCTGTGAAGAGCGCTCTTGATGAGAAAACTTCCTCTACTACAACAGCACCTGCTTTGACTCTCTGAGTCTTATTGAGTTGATAAAAAGTTTTAAAAGACGAGTTACTGATACACATGTTAAATAGTGCACGCGAAAGGCCAGTTCCCTGCCTTTAAAGGTGACAGCAATGTACTAATGCCTTAGCTAGTTCTGAACCAAAGTTACTGTGGAATGATCTAGTTAAACCTTATGCTTCCCTTTACCTTCTTTGCAGCATCCATGCAAGCAATGATACCCAACAAAGCTACCAAAACAAGATGGTATGGGCACGGTGAAAAATTCATATCTTGATAGGGAGAGGTCAGTAAGAGGTATCAGAGAACTAAAATGGATGAGTCAGCAAGGAATGCTTCCTTTCTTTGCCACTCTGACTATTCTGATTCCTATGACAGGCAACCATTGATATTCAGGATTGCTGATCTGGCTTCTTGCTTTTGCTTTTGCCAGGCAAGTGATTCTTGAGAGCTGTGGTGAGCTGTGGTCTCTTCCCACAGCTGGTATCCTTTATCTGCACTATGTCAGAGTGAAAAGATCAATGACTCTGGAGCCAGAACACCTGGATTCAAATCGTGCCTGTGATATTTCCTATGTAACTTTGAAGAAGTTGTTTGAACTTCCCTGTTAAATGAGGGATTTGGTTTAGATAACTTCTGAGATGTAGGGCTCCAACTCCTGTGGTCTCATGATTGCACTTTGTGTGAATCAAAATTTCTACTATAGAATTTGTTCACTTGGGTTTGAGTTCCTGGCACAGTATTTGCTCTCTCTGTTATGATGTTACCTTTGAGAGCAGGAATTCTGTGTAAGGCCATTATCATACGTATAGGTCTATGGGGAAATGGAGAGAAATGGGAAGCTTTCCTTGGTGAATTGGATTAGGAGAGGAAGACGTTGCTCTGAACTTTGGCCCCAGGCAAGGCAGATTAGCTTCCTGTATGTAAAACATGCAAGTAGGGTGCCTCCTATATCTAATTTATCTGTGTAGCATTCTGCTAAGAAGTGGATACTGTCATAATAGCTCTATTTAAAAATATAGAATCATTTTTTGCTAATTTTTATGTATCAGCAAAAACACTGAATGCATTAGTTTCTTCTTAAAATTTAATTTTTATTTTGTTCTAAATTCCCTCCTTTCCTCTATCCCTTTCCCTACCCATTGAGAATGGAAGATATATGTTACGCCATTATACATATGAATTCATAATGCATTAGTGTCTCTCATTCTCTCATCCCCATCTTCCTTAATCCAACCCTGTTCATTTGTCACTCCAACCCTGCCTACCTCTTCCACTGTGCCCTTTGGAATTCTGGTTCCGTAGTGGACTAACTTCCTGTTATCCTTACCCTAATCCTCTCACACATCTTCCCTCTAGTAGTTTTCATTGAAACCTGGCTTCTTTCTGATGACAATATATCCCCAGCAATCCTGTCTGCTTTCCAACCTCATCACTCAAGTGGAACATGTCTGTCCAAATTTGCCAATGACCTCTTAATTGCTAGAGATGATTTTTCCCCCTCAGTCATAATCCCTCTCCACCTACTTGATGCATTTGCATCTATTGACCAGCTCTTCCTCTCTGTTTTTATGGCATTAGTCTCTCCTGATTCTCCTACCTTTCTAGTTACCCTTTCTCAATTTCCTCTGCTGTCTCATCATTCATATCATGCTGCCTCACTATTCTCTGATGTTCTGTTCTGAGTCCTCTTCTCCCTCTATGTACTCTTTCTCTCAGAAACCTCATTAGCTCCCACGAATTTAACTTTGTAGATCTATATATCTTCAGAGTTTAATGTCAATATTTACTTCCCAGAACTAAATATCCAGTCTTAGTATTTGCCTTGAGCTTAAGTCCCCTCTCACCTTTTACCTGTTGGACATTTCAAACTGAATATGAGGCGTCATAATTTTAACTTGTTTAAAACTAAACTAATTTTCTTTGCCTCCAAACCCTCCCTTCTTCCAGACTTCCCTATTATTGTTGAAAGAAGGGATCCTTATCCTTCTGGTTTCCCAAGTACATAGCCTGGGTATCTTCCTTAACGCCCCAATCTCTCTCACCTCACGTAGCCAGTGAGCTACCAGATTTTGCCTTTTCTATTGCCACAGTATATCTTTTATCCAGTCCCTCCTCTCTGTTCACATGGCTACCACATTCATTTAGATCCTCCTCACTTCTCACTTAAATTAATGTGGACATCGTCCTGGACTCCTCACTCTGTCACCTCACCCTGTTATTCCAATCAGTTGCCAAATCTGTCATCACAACATCTCTTAAATCCAACCCTTTCTCTAGTCACATGGTTACCACGCTAGTTCAGACCTTTCTCACCTCCCACCTGGAGTATTGTAACAGCCTCCTGATTGCTCTTCCTGCCTCTACTCTCTCACTACTCCAGTCCATCCTACACACTGCTGCACTGGGATTTTCCTTAAACACAAATTTGACTCCTCTACTCAATCATCTCCAGTGACTTCCTATCGCTTCTAGGATAAAATAGAAACTCTTGTTTAGCTTTTAAAGCTGTATAGCCTTGCCCTAGCCTATCTTTCCAGCCTCACTGAACATTACTCCCCTTCCCACACTTAGTTATTCAACCAAACTAGCTTTTTCATTGTTCTTTTCCTGTTCATTACATACACAAGATACCTTTCCGTGCATTTGCTCTGGTCATCACATGTAACTGAGTTCACTAGGTGGTACAGTGGATAGACTGCTAGGCCTGGAGTCAGGAAGACTTAAGTTCAAATCCTGCCTTGGACAATTGCCAGATGTGTGACCCTGAGCAAGTCATTTAACCTCTTTCTGCCTCAGTTTCCCTAACTATAAAATGGGACTCAAAATGATGCCTATCTCACAGGATGTTGCAAGCATCAGATGAAATAATATTTCGTAAAGTGCATAGCACAGTGTCTGACACATAGAAGGCACTTAATAAATACTTGTTCTCTTCCCTTCCCATAACTGGGCAGAGGTAAGAAGATGGCACATGCCTCTTGGAGTCCATCTCTTCCTTTAAGGTGCAGTTTAATGACCATCTACACCAAGCCTTTCTTGATCCCCGAACTTCTAGTGCCCTCCATTTCAAATTAACTTGTGTTTGTCTTTATAATTTATATAAACTACTTTGTATGTATTCGTATTTACTCATTTTACATGTATGCTGGATACATACATATATTATATGTGTATATAAATATATATGTGTGTATATGTATATACATAAGTATGTAGTTGTCTCCCTCCATTACAATGTAAGCTCCTTATGAATAGAGATTGTTTCGTTCTTTGTATTTATGTCTCCGCTGCCTAGCATGATACCTATCATGTAATGGGCACTTGATAAATACCATATGATTGATTGATAGAAAGGTTAGCTCTAAGTTGTAGAGGGTTTTATAAGACAGACTGAGAACCATTGGATTTTATTCTAGAGACCATAAATGGCCACTGTCAGTTTTTGAGCAGAGCAGAGACATGGTCAGAATTGTATTTCATTAGTATGAATAGGAGAGCTAGGTGGAAGATAGACTGCACACAGGAGACAGAGCAAACAGAGAGACCAATTAGGAGTCTCTTGGACTAGATGGGTTAGAGGTGATGATGACCTGAATCACGATGCTCTGAGAAATACTTGGGACAATGTCTAATAGTAAAATTCATTGATATATAAATAAATCTTACAACTTTTTTATATTTTTTTACATATAACATGTTCTTCTTTTGCTGCAATCACTTGTTTTAATACAATTTGGCACTGAGTTTATTAACCTTTGACACATTCTTTAGTTCTTCATCAGGAATCTATACTTATATCATAATGGACATTAAGCATCCCTTTGATGACCAGAATCCATTTTTCTAAGTATAGCTTTGATTATAAGCCATGACTTTTCAATGTAGTTTAGATGAGATGAGTTTCTACCTCACTAAAGCATATACATTTTTATTTATTGAATAAATTTCTTAACCTTTCATGATATATGGTGTGGTACTAGGTCATGTTGATATAATCCATCTAGAAATTTGCATGTAATAAGGATGAATTCAGTTTCTCAGTGTAGTGATATATTTATCAGAATCCTTTATTCCCTCAGTAGACATTTGATTTCTAGGACCACCTGAAAGTTTAAAAATAATCCTCAAAACAATTTGTTGGTAAAGATGAAATGCTCAGGCATTGCCTCATCTGTACTTCTTCTGGCAAAGATTTTGATAGAACTCTGAAAGAAAAAGTAAATGTCATAAATGAAAATTACCCTTTTTCCGTCTTCAGTCTTCTCATTCTTCAGTTGTCTTGCCCATGCCACAGTTTTTCTTCATAGCTGTGGTTAGTGGTTTGGTAATTTGTGATTGGTCTATTTGCTATTCTTCTCCCTTGCACTGTTTTTCATTTTTCTTTTCTTTTCTTTTTTTTTAATTGCACTTTCCTTTGTGGTTTTGTGAGGCTAATCCTTTCCAAAGTGGCTTTGAATTATCTTCCAATTTTTTGCCTTTCCACACCACCAACTTTTGCAACAGATCTAAAGTTCATTGAAGTAGACTCTTTAAGAGGTACATTTGTGATCCTTTGCGGTAATATCTTCCTTTTAAACAACAAAATTTAAAAATACAGCAAAAGAGAGCAATGAAATACATGTATGTGCCTTAAAAGCCAGTACTTTTGGAGAGCTAAATAAAGGTGAGGAAAGCAGCCCATAGCTCATTGGTCATGGTTATTTCATGATCAGTCTAGAGTCATTGAAACACACAATGATTGCCATGACAAAATGCAGCCATGTCAAAAGTATTGTTTCTTCTGAGTTAGTGGCGCAGTGATTAGAGCACCAGGCCTGCAGTCAGGAAGACCTGAGTTCAAATGGGACCCAGAAACTTATTAGCTGTGTGATCCTTGGCAAGTCATTTAACTTGTCTGCCTCTGTTTCCTCAGCTATAACATGGAGATAATAAGAGTCCTACCTTTCAGGGTTGTTGTGAGGACTAAATGAGATAACATTTATAAAAAGTGCTTAGCATAGTGCCTGGTGCATAGTAAGTGCTATCTATATGAATGCTTCTTCCTTTCCCTTCCTAAATAAGTCATACACCTCTGTAGGGTAGTGGCTATTTGAGTAGAGCAAAGGAAACAGATAGATGAGAAATATTGTGGAGATAGAATCGACAAGACTGCTAAAGGATTGGATTGTGGGGGTGTGGATGAAGGACAGAGAAAGGTCAAAGATAACTCCCAGGTTGTAAACCTGGATGACTAGGAAGATTATGGGGGCCCTTGATAGAAAAAGGAAATTTGGAAAAGGGTTTTATTGGGAAATATCAGTTATATTTTGAACATACTGCGTTAAAGATGCTGATGTGGAGATGTCCTGTGTGCAGGGATTTTTTGTTTTTGTGGCATTTGAGGTTGACTTGCCTAGGGTCACACTGCTAGTAAGTGTCTGAGGCCAGATTTGAACTCAGGTCCTCCTGACTCCAGGGCCGGTACTCTATCTACTGCACCACCTAGCTGCCCCTCTGCGGGCAATTTTTGAAGTAAGACTGTATTTCAGGAGGAAGGCTATAGATTTGGGAGTCATCAGTATAGAAATGAACAGTTAATCAATGGAAACTCATGATATGAACAAGAAACAAATGATAAAGGAAGCGGAGAAAAGGGCCTAGAATAGAGCCTAGTAGGAGATCTGTATGAAGTGGGCTGAAGATCCAGCAAAAGAGGCTTAGTGGTCAGATGGTCACCTGGGCCAAACTGACTTAAAACCCGGGATCGCTTCCATAGCGTCATGCGGAGGTTGTAGGGGGGTGAGGCATACCCTGCATTTAGAACAGGCACTAGGCTTCCCTGTGTAGAAAAGAGAGCTGCATTTGTAGTAAAAGGATCTGGTTTGGAATCGTAACCTAGTGATTAGGTATTTGTGAGGCCTTGGATAGGGAGGCATGCTGGAACAGCTAGAGTGCTGGACTTGGTGTCAAAAAGAGCTCAGTTCAAATGCTAGTTCAGACATTACTAGCTCTTTGAACCTAGGAAAGTCACTTCCTTTCTCTTGGCTTCAGTTCCACATTGATAAAATGGTGGGGTTGGACTAGAAGGCCTCTATTAGCTCTTCTTTTTTTATTTTTATTTTTTTTTTATTTTTAGGCAGTTGGGGTTAAGTGACTTGCCCAGGGTCACACAGCTAGTGTCAAGTGTTTGGTCTGAGGCCAGATTTGAACTTAGGTCCTCCTGACTCCAGGGCCGGTGTTCTATCCACTGCGCCACCTCCCTGCCCCTCTATTAGCTCTTCTGGTTGCAAATCTATGATGCTATGTTTGCTGCCCTGAGCCTTTGGATTTCTGATAGATCAGTAAGATTTTTGATAATCAGTGAAGGGCAAAGCTTTCTTATTATTGGATTATTGTGGCAAGAACCACGTCTTACCCCTCCTACATACCTTATGGTGTCTATCCACCACAATACCTTCAAGAGGGGTAGGTATCTCATAAAGGTCTGTGAGTCAGTAAATGAGTCTTTGTATTGGTACTTGCCAAAATGTACTCTGAATTTCCAATTTTCCTTATGAGAGTTAGATTTCTTATTCTGAAAGAGTTCCTATTTCCCCCCAAACTACACATTAAAGCAACTTATTCTTTGTAGAATTTTACCCTGAAGTCTACCAGTTGAGACTATCTGAATGACACATTAATGCTCTTAACTCCAGATGGTGTTAGTTATTTTTTTCCTTCTCTTTGAAGAAATGTGGACCTGGCAGTATACATCTGACTGATGTAGCATAAATTGTTGTTTTTTACGGAAAATAAACATCTACATTAAAGAATCATGAGCTATACTCTTTGCCTTCTAAGACCCTTACTGAATATATTTGTATGCCTGAAAGGCATATAGTCAATTCTGGAAGGAAGTTTATAATGACATTACTAACAAACTGGGCCTAATTATCTTAACATGACTGTTGGGGATAATTAATAACTCCTACATTCTACTTTGGGTGATAGAGAGATGAGAAATGGAGGCTTTTAGGGGGTATATGTGTTAAATTGTGGACTTCTTTGTGTTTTCTTCTCACTGGGAAGCAAATGATCAGCCTACATATTAAGTGAAAAGTGTCATCTGTAAAGAAAGTGTTTTTAAAATAATTATTTTATAAAAATAGGATGTTGTTTCTGGTTTTGAAAATGTTCACTTATGTCTGTGGGGGTAAAATGCTACTAGCCAATAGGCAGGCACATGAATAATCACATGAAATGGGTCCTGTTGCCAGGTTTTTTGATTATCATCATTATGAACTATGGTTCATGTGACACATTTAATGTGGAGCACGGAGTTGATGAATTTGATGCCTCCAGCCTGGTACATTGAGAAGTTAAAGTGACTTGCCCAGGGTCATATAGCCAGTGCATGTCAGAGTTGAAACTTGAACCTAGGTCTTCCTGATCTTCATGCCAGGTCTATATCCATTATGCCGTAATTATACTGTTACAGAGTTACTTTGGATAATAATAGTTCAGCCATATACTTAGCTGGTTGCCTTTTCCAGTTAGGTTAAGGCTTTGAAAAAACTATGTTTTGTACTATTTACTGTGTATTGTAAGGGTATTAAATTTTGGTACTCTGTAGTAGAGATAAATTACTTAATAAAAACAAATCAAGAAAAGCTTAAGGAAACTATAAATGATGTATCTGCCTTGGAGAGACATTGCAGATGGGTATTTTGGCCCATTAACTATATAGGAGGATGGGTACATTGTCTTTCTATTGTTGTCTTCCTATGCATGTGTATGTGTCCAAGATCTAACAGAAAACTGCCCATGATTATAAAATGGATGACACTTGTTAGGTTGTTTGTTGCAGGTGCAAATTACATTTGCAGAGACAACCTAACAAATGTAGCCAGTGGTTATGAAGTCTTGGACAAGAAACTGGAGACCACAGGGGCACATATGTTTTGCTCCTTGTTACCAACTGAATGCAAGGGATGCAGAAGAGAAAAATTAATTTGGAAAGAACTTGGAGTCTAAGAATGGGATTTAGATTTCTGGACCATGGTTTACAATACAGGGATGACAGATTCCTGGCCAGAAATGGAGTATACCTAACAAAGTCTGGTAAGAATGTATTTGCTAGGTGTCTTGGAAATCTAATTGAAAGGATTTTAAACTAAAAAAGATGAGAGGAGGATTAAAGAGTATATTTTCCATGTTAGATGCTTTAGACAGAATAAGTGAAGATGGAGATAATCTTGTTTCTTTCTTGTTTTCTTTGTGCCAGAATTACTCATTATTGTACTACATTCCTATTCCTCAGATTTCAAACACTGAAGTAACCTTTGACTCCCAATGTAGCTTGTCCTAAGCCACCCTCTGCCTGCCTCTTGAAGCACTGGTCAAATAGCTGGTTAGAGTGGAGGTTGTGGGATGTCACAGTAAAAGCTCTTTTCTTGGTCTGAAGCTAGCAATTCTCTTTTTTTTTTCTCTTAAAGCCGTTTATTCGTGTTCAAAAAAACAAAACAAAACAAAAAACAAACCTTGTCACTTCCCAATGACTCCTTGCCCCACCTTGCACCCCCCACCTCCAATGAATTTTCCCTTATAACAGTTAAGGCCTTGTCTGAAATATGTGGCCCCTTCCCTATCTATTGGCCACTGCCTGCCAAGAAGTTGGAGGCACGCTTCCCCGATGAATTCCTTTTAGAATGGAAGATTTGGCTTCAGGCTCCTTGGTATAGTGGCCGAAGCAACTGAATTACCTAGTTTAGAAAACAGCAGAAAAATGCAATATGAGTTGTATATATGAAAAATATTTCTTCATCACTTGAAATATTTACTTCCATTTTTTTCCAATATGTTTAATCAAATATGCCATCATCAGAATTAAGTTATTCTTGACACAGTATATATTATTCATCATACAATTTCTGAATTTAAGTATATATATCTTTTCATTTATTTTATGGAATTGTATCCATGCAATATCTGCCTTATTTTTTTATTTGACTTGAGTTTCATTAAAATGTCTTTCACAATCTAAAATGATCAAGGAGGCAACTTTTGTGTGTTAGGAGAAAACTGGCACTAGAATTTTGTATTTTTTAGATGTTTAATAATAATGATGACGTAAATAATATGGAGAGAAGCTTTTTTACAAATAAATTTATTTTTAGGTCAGGGTCTTTTCCAAATATCTCTCCTCTTAGCCCTCCCAACTGAACCTCTTCCCTAGTAATAATGAAAAACAGTTAAGCAGACTAACTGACACAGTACACACACCCAACAATGTATGCAATTTTCCACGACCATAGCCTCTTTTTCATTTAAATTTACTTTTCAATGAACATGCATGTATTTTCTCTCCCTCCAACAGCAGTGTGGGCCCCTCCCCCCACGTCCCCCAATTTAAAAACAATGCAAAACCCTTGTTGCAAATATTTGTAGTTAGGCACAACAGATCCCTTCATTATCTATGCCCAAAATTGTATATAAGATGCAGTATCATGAATGAATCCCCTTTCTGACAGAAGATCATCAGTCCTCTGTAATCCATCTTGAATAATGCCTTGATCAGAGTTCTTATATCTTTCAAAGCCATTTATCTTTATATCTTTATTGTGTAAATCATTCTCCTAGTTCTTCTGCTCACTTTACTTTATGTTAGTTCATACAAGTCTTCCCAGATTTCTCTGAAAAACCTTTCAGTATGTCTAGCCCAACCTTTCATCATTTCTTCTGGCACAGTAGCTTTCTCGTCCATTCATATCCCATAATTTGTTAAGTCATTCTCCAGCTGATGGCCTCCCTTTAGTTGCAAGTTCTTTGTCTCTACAAAAAAATAGCTGCTACAGAGTGTTTTTGTATATATGAATCAGTTTCCTCTCTCTTTGATTTCTTTGGGATATAGGCCTAGTTGTGGTGTCAGTAGGTCAAAGAGTATGCAGCACCTGTCGTCTCTTACTTCTGTTCTCCCCACATTGGTCAAAATTGGTCATTGTAGTTATTCATAATTGAATATTCCTTTAATTATCATTTTATTTATATTACATCCTGTATATGTTCCCTTTGTTCTCATTACTTCATTTTGTATCAGTTCACCCAAGTCTTCCAATGTTTTTTTGAATTATTATTCAGAAACTTGTTTATGTACAGTGATATTTTACAATATTATTGTTTCTTATGTGCAGCAATATTTAATAATATAGCATTACTTAACCATTCCCCACTTGATTGGTATATACTTTGTTTCCATTTTTTCTGGCTATTCCCAGAAGTATTGTTGTGAATATTTTGGAATGTATGAATGCATTGGGGTTTTTTTTCCTCAATTACCTGTTTCTCTTCTAATTTTTTTTCTGAATTATATTTATTTGTGTGAAACATTTTTAAATTTTATATAATCAAATGTTTCCATTTTATCTCATGTGAGGCTTTCATTGCTTTTTCAGTCATTAACTCTTCCTGTATACTTTCAGTCTTTGACCTCCTTGGGCTATATACCATGAAGGGACATAACATATAGGAGCCCCTCTATCTTAAAGCCTATAATACAAGAAAAGTTGTCCCTCTGCTTTTTTTCACAATTATCAACTTTCTTTGGGACATGTTTCCATCTTTTCTTTTTGGTGCAATTTTAATTACTATAGATCTGGCACATTTCTTAATGTTTTGGGCTTGTGGAGTAAGGATGTTGAGCTGAAAAGAACCATTTTGTCTCTTACTAATCACCAGGGTAAGTTATGTTTCATCAACAGCTCTTTAGTATTTAGTAGTCAGATATAGAAAGCTATTGATTTGTAAAGAAGTCGTTTTCAAGACTCAAAGTCAGTAAAAACTTTCTAACAGTTAGAGCATTCCTAAATGGACCGGGATTCCTTGGCAGATGTTTTGTTCCACCCTCATTGGAGGACTTCAGACAAAGACTGGATGACCACTTCTTGGGTATATTGGGGAAGGTATTTTTCTTTAGTTTATTGTCTTTATTTTTTTCAATTAACAAGTATCTTAAAAAAAAAATAACCTGTCCTTCGCATTATCCCTTCCCTACCTCAACAACATTGAGGGGAAGAAAACTCTCAAACAAAAAAACAAAGTCCTTAATGTGTAGCTACATAGTCCACCAAAACAAGTTCCCACATTAGCCATGTCTGAAAATATATATTCCTGTATTTTAAGTTCAACACATTTTTGTTAGGAGGTAAGTAGTCTGTTTCATCTTCATTATTTTGGACTTGTGGTTTATCATTGCATTAATCAGAGTTCTAAAGTCCTTATAACACTGTCATCATTGTATGAAGTATTCTTCTAGTTCTGCCTACTTCATTTTGAATCAGTTCATAGAGGTCTTCCCATTTTCCTCTGAAATTGTCCATTTCATCATTTGTTATGGTGTAATAATATTCCATTGCATCCATAGACTGTAATTTCCTTAGCCTTTCCTCAATAGGAGTACACCCCCATAGTTTCCAGTTTTGGTCTGTCACAGAAAGAGCCACTATAAATATTTTTGTACATCTGAATCCTTTTCCTTGTTTTCTTTGATATATAGGATTAGTAGTGGTATAACTGGATCAAAGAGTATGACACAGTTTGGTAACTTTCCTTGCTTACCAGATTGCTTACCAGAAAGACTAGACCAGTTTGCTGCTCCACCAGTAGTGTGCTGTAGTGTACCTGAAAGTTGCTTGAATTTTCATTTCTCTAATTATTGGTGATATAAAACATTTTTTCCTATGACTATTGATAGCTTGAATTTCTTCCTTTGAAAATTGCCTGTACATATCCTTTGACTGTTTATCAATTGGGGAATGGATCTTAGTCTTATAATTTTGAATCACTTCCATATATGACTTGGATGTGAGACCCTTATCAGAGGAACTTGTGGCAAACGGTTTCTTCCCCAATTACTTGTTTCTCTTCTAATTTTTTTTTTCTGAATTAGATTTATTTGTGTGAAATGTTTTTAAATTTTATATAATCAAATGTTTCCATTTTATCTCATGTGAGGCTTTCATTATTTTTTTAGTCATGAACTCTTCCTATATCTATAAATCTGAGAGGTAATTTCTTCCTTATTTCTCTAATTTTTTTATGATGCGTCCTTTTATATATAGGAGCTGTATACATTTGCAACTTATCTTGGTGTATGGTATGAGGCATTGGTCTGAACCTCGTTTTTGCCAGGTTGCACTTTTCCCAGCAGTTTTTGTCAAATTGTGAATCCTAGAAAATGAAGTCTTTGGGTTTATCAAAAGCTATGCTTCTGTCTTTGATACTATGCTGTTCTATAGATCAACTTTTTTCTTTTTTTTTTTTAAACTGGTACCAAATCAGTAAAGATTATTGCTTTGTGGTGCCATTTGATATCTGCTACTGACTGATAATCTCCCTTCCTTGCCATTTTTTTGATTTGTCGTCACCTTTTGTTACTCCATATGAATTTCATAATTTTTTCTAGGTCTATGTAGAAAGTACTAAAAATTATTGTTATTAGGAACTTGGCAAAGCATTTGAAATTCATTTCATGTTTGAATCATACATATATATACTCGTGTATAAAGACAGGTATACATACATGTAATTATGTACATGTATTGTCACCAGATGGATAATTAGATAGAGAGTTGGCTTCCAGTGTTCTGAGGTTTAATATTTAGTTTCTACATTATCTAGGTCTCTTGTTTTTCTCCTGTTGCCTCATTTTGGGTCATTTTTTTTGTTACTGAATATCTATTACACTGGCACATAAGTGGGGGATTAAGTAAATGATATTTAAGTTGGTCAATTTTACACATTAACCCTTACTGAAAAGGTTAGATGTTGAGGTGGAAACTAAAAGAAATAAGTACTTTTAGGGGAGATTGTCTTCAGGCTTCATTTACATATAATAGTTTTATCTCTTATTCCCACACCCCAAAAGATGTGATAGGATGGACTGTTGTCCATTCTCTGAAGAACAGATATAGCATTTGATCATTTACTTGATGAAATTTTCAAGTACAAAGGTCTGGAATGTGCAGATTCATCATCTTTATTTACCTTGCTAGTGATGCTTATAGTATTGTTGTAGCCGCTCCCTCTCTCTCAAATAGGGCAGTGATGAAGTGGATTGTGGGAACTGCACATCGTTCATAAAACATCTGCCAAAATTGTTGGCTGTATGCCAGGCACTGTGCTAGGTTTGGAGGGATTTAAAGAGAACCCTGTTGGTGAAAACAACTTTCTTTGTGCACTATTGTAGCTGACAAAACCAGTGAACAAGTAATAGCTCATCACACATTGTATTTCTCCAGTGATATGATCTCGCTCTCTCCTGTGTCCTCCCACATAGCTTCCACAGGCCTCACATGGCTAACAGTGCTATAAGGAGGATATGTGTTTGTAATCTCACCCCCTTCCTTTGTCATTTTATGCTGTCATCTGCTCTTGACTTCCTCAACCAAGATCCTATCCCTTTCACACCTTACCGAGGCCCAAACCTGAATTCTTCCCACCACAGAAAACTGAGGCTGTTCAGGAGAGCTCCCTCTTCTCCACTCCTCCTCATCTCACCTTCCTGGCATATCTTCCTCCACTATGTTCTACCTACTTCACTCCATCCCTTTGGACTTCTCCAGCAAATTGCTGTGCTCTTCACTGTACTGCCCATTCTTTCAACTAGGTAGCACCGCATTGGAGAGAGCCTGAATGTAGAATGAGGAAGCTCTGAATTCAGAAACAGTCTCACTTACTAGCTTTGTGACCTTGCCCAAGTCACTTAACCTCAGTGACCCTCAGTTTCTCATCTATAAAATAGACATAATAGGACCAACTTCCCAGGTAATGAGAATAAAAAAGAGATAATATTTACAAAGCTATAAAGCACTATATAAATGCTTATTATGATTTATCTTCCTATACATGGAGTTATCTGCTGCCCACAAACATGCCCATATCTCTCCCATCCTTAAAAAACTATCACTTGATGCCACCATCCCCTCTATCATCCTTATATCTCCTTTTCTTAGCTTAATTCCGTGAGAAAGCCATCTATACTAGATGCCACTACTTTCCTTCCCCTCACTTGCTTCTAAACTCTTGCAACCTGTCTTCACAGCTCATCACTTAACTGAAATTGCTCTCCAAAGTTACCAAATCTAATTGCCTTTTCCAAGTACTCACCCTTGACCCATCTGCAACCTTTGACACTATTGATCACTCTTTTCTCTTGCGTATTCTGTCCTTTTTAGATTCTAGTGACACAGCTCTTTCCTGGTTCTCCTTCTACTTGTCTTCCCACTCTTTTTATCGGTCTTCTTTCCTGGATCTGCATTCAGGGTACACCCCATGGGTATACCCCAAAGCTCTATCCTGGTCTTTTTTTTTTTCTTCTCCCTCTATACTTTTCCCTTGGTGATTTTATCAGTTTCCACAGGGTCAGTTATCATCTCTATGCAGAGGATTCCCACATCAGTACATCTAGCCTTAGTCTGTCTGCTGACCTCTACAGTCACATATCACCTATTGCCTCTTGGACATCCTCAGACTGACCATTTTGGCCTTTTTTTTCCTATCCCCAGCACTTAAGAGAGCATCCGATGTGTGTTTGTTGCTCTTTTTTGGTCATCAACATATTGGATGAAGTGTTTTGCAGCGACTTTTGCATGCAATTCGTTGTTTAGGTACACTGTAGGCTTTTTATACCTGCTGTGAGTCTCTCCATTGTACTTTGTCTGACCTGGAATTGTAATTATTCCTGAGGTGATGGTAATCCATGATTTGCTGTCATGTAGCATTAAGTGAAGAGTATTGCTATTTAAAAAGATTAGATTATGATTCAGGGTAGAAATTTGAGATTGTTGAAGTGCTGTAAAATGTATCATTTCCCAGTTTATCCTGCTGTTTTCTTCCTGTTCTACTTTGGGATAAAATAATTTGTCCCTTTATGGTAACTTTCCAAGATGGACGAACCTTTAGACCAACTCAATGATCTGTCCATTCACTTGTATATCATTCTCTTGGTAAAAGGTTTTCTTCCTTCATTTGCTTTATCTAGTGTAGATTGGGCAAATACTCATTAGTGATTCTGAATATCATTTAGAAGGCCTTGTAGCATTCCAGGGTTTAATGTATCATCTTCAGAGTGGAACGGCTGAAACACCTCACCATGTACAGTGTACCCTTGCAGTTAAGACTCCATTTGTGTGGGTCCCGCTTCAAGATGTTGGAAGTTACCTTTGGCTAACAGATGGCTCCCTGTTTTATGTTAATTTGAAAATTATAGAACAAAATGATCTCTGATGTGTTTTTCATGGACCCACATGTGATTTTACCATGTGCAGATTTTAACGTATGAGACTCCTTCTGGGAGAATACATTTTAAAGCTGAACTTTCCTTTACCAAATAATGACTATTTAAACAATTTAAACTAACAGATCCAATGGAATCTTATGTTGTTAAATACCTTTTAGTTAATTTTGGTAGAAGAAATATCTAAAGGTTAAAAAACATGAAGGCTCTTCCCCAATTGTAAGTCTGTATTTACAGTAGAGGAGTATGTTCTTGTTCAGAATAATTCAATCTAAAATCAGAAGTAATCCAAACTTGAGAACCTTCCTTCCATGAGAATATTGTTTGTTTTTGTAAGATTTGCCATTAACATACTGAATCAGAAATTAAGTTAATCAAAAAGGATTACTCAGTTGACCCCAAATACCTTTAGATTCTTTGTGTACTATAATGTAAAAGTATACATATTATTATGCTGACAAATACCTTTATCCTAATAATTTTCAAATTATGGAATAGCTTCAAATTAGGAAAGTTTTTTGTTCACCTAGCTTTGGAAAAGCATGATATATACTAATTGCTAACTTTGTCTGCATTATTTTTTAAAGATCAAATGGGCACAGTGGTAATTTTCATTAATCTCATACAGAGCAGCTAATTAAAATTTCCATTATTATCCATCCATTATCTGGTTGTTTCCTTTGTTAAGTATCAGAACAGGATGTTAATAAGAAGCCAGTCTTGTATTACAGCCCTGGTAAAAATAGCCAGACTTTAATTTATTGTATTCCTTTGCTATTAGGTGACCTTAAAAAAACTTTAACCTTATTGATTAGGCTCCAGATCCCTTATTTTTTTTTTGTGATGGAGATTTAAAATTTATATAATATGATATATATAGTATATATCATATATATAATTGAACATGATAAAGCAGTGTAGGCTCATTTTATATATATATATATCACACATATGTATATAATATGTATATATGTATATATGGTATGTATATATGTAGATAAGCATATATATAATTGAACATGATGAAGCAGGATAGGCTCATTGCGCACTGGAGTGCCTGTGGGATCCATTCCAAGGTCTGCTGCAGAATAGTTGTGAGGTCTTGAATAAATCATTGAAATGTTGTGGGCCTCAGTTTCCTCCTTTGTATAACTCAGTAAAACTTAATGTTTCTTAAGTCCTATCTAGTATATGTACTTGTGATATGTGACCTATTGAAAATGTTTCAAGTCAACCAATCTGTAAAACTTACTGACCCCTATTCTCATTTTGCCTTCTGCCTAGGTTCAAAAAATAGATTTGCCCCCTGTGTCAAACACCCCCTGTGGCTGTGGGAATGTGTGGAATTGACAGTATTGGGTTCATAAATCATTCTTCATTAACGCTCACTATCCTTTCCATCTTTGGCTGCTTATATAATGAAATAAGGAAGAGAATTTTGGACTCAGAGTCAGAGGGGACCTTAGTTTAAGATTCTGGTTCCGCTACTTATGTGACCTTGTATAAATGATTTAATTGATTTAGGTCTCAGTTTCCTCAGCAGTAAAATTGGGGTCAGGCTAGATGATCTCTAAGACTCCTTTAAGTTCTCAATCCTGTATATATATAATATTCTAAGTTAGTAGCAATGAAATAAAATATGGACTTTAGGAGAAATGGAGTCACATTATAATCACGGATAAACCCTTCACCTGTCGGTATTCCCCTACGTTCCATCCTGGGCTCTCTCTATACCTTTGCCATTTGTGACTTTGTTCAGCTTCCAGAGTTTTCGTCATCACTGTGCAGATGATTCACAGATCCATATAACTGGCTCCCGTCTTTCCCCTGAGCCTTCATCGCACAGCATCAGCTGCCTACTGAGTATATCAAGCTGGATGTCCTGGAGACATCTCAAATTCACCGTGTCTAAAAGAGAACTCATTATTTTCCCTTCAAACCCAATTTTCTTCCAAACTTTCTTAATTCTTTCTAAGTTACTACCATTTTTCTAGTTTCCCAGGTTCATAAACTTCCTTCACCCAACATAAGTGATCAGTTAACAGATCTTTCTGTTTCTACATCAGGTGCCTCTGTCTACTTCCCTCTACTCACATGGCTGGCCTCTTTTTTCAGTCCCTTATCACTACTCACCTAGACTTTTTTTAGTCATTTAAAATATCTTTAAAAATTATTATTATGAACTTGTTAAACATTATCAAACACAGTCTTTTCCATATGTAAGTGTAGGCCAAGCATGGCACGAACTCCCACTCCTTTGGGAGGGTCCTGCTCACCCATTCTGCACTCATGCTGGCATGTATGGATTTTCCAGGGAGGGAAGCCTTTCCCTTATGAGGTGAAACTCAGGAAATAAATCTGTCTTTGTCAGGTATGAACCCAACAGTCTTTATTTAATCTTCCTGTGGTTCCCAGACAATTGTTTGACTTAATTTTTTGTTTTCAGTTATAAACTTTAACTTTCTAAAAATGTTGTTTTTCATTTGGTTGGTTGTTTTTAAAGCAGCTCTACATGGCCCCATGGATAGAGCCCTAGATTTAGAGGCAGGAAGACCTGAGTTCCAATCTGGCTTCAGACATTTCTAAGCTGTGGCCCTGGACAAATCACTTCGACTCTGCCTCAGTTTCCTTATCTGTAAAAATGGGACTAACAGTAGCACCTACCTCGAGTTTTTGTGAGGATCAGTTGAGATAACATATGTCAAGTGCTTTGCAAACCTGAAAGGCCACGTGGACCACAATGCCTTGCAGCTATCATTGCCTCGTTCATAACCGGATCTCCCAAGAGATTTAAGGGCTTGTCCTCTCAATGGTTCTCAGAAAAGTCTGTGTTGCTCCTCATATTTTATCTTGCCCATTTTTCTTCGCAGGTGAATTTTTATCATTTTTCTTTATACAAATACTCCTTCGCCTTTCAGCAACCAAACTGGTCCCATATGAAAGGGTCAGTACATTACATAAAGAACAGAAAAGGATTGTATGTAAAACTGTAAATCTCTTATGTACAATTTTTTTTAAAAGAGTATAATAAGTTTAACGTTGTAGTTCTCAAATTGTCTTGCTTGTCTTTGTATCTCTCAGAATTCCCTTCTGCTCTTTTCTTGTCTGTTTTTACACTTTCATTGATGTTTTCTCTTTTTTGTGTCTCTGTTACTAACACCCCCCAAAAAATCCAAATAACAGACCTCGAAGTCTCCTCATGTAACAAATGCGTATTATCAAGCAAAATGAACACACGCATTGGTCATGTCTTCAAAACCGCTTCTCATTCTGCACACCTAGTCCAGCATCTCTGTGTTAAGAGCTGGCAAGCGTGATTTGTAATTGTCTTCTGGAGTCGTGAATGATTATTGTATTAATAGAAATTCTTAATTTCCTTTACAGTGTTATAGTCATTATATACATTATTGTCCTGTTCTGCTCAGTCTACTCTGTACCAATTCATAACAAGTTTTCTAGGTTTCTCTATGTCTGTTTTGTTAGTTTAAAAAAAAAAAACCAGTCCCTAGTTTTTATATCTCCATTTAATGATTTCTTTATTTCAGTTTTTTTTTCACCTGGCAGTGGGGGAGTCCATTAAGCTTGGGTGCCCAACTCTTGCACTGGATTTCATGACTGTGAAGTCATGTCAGTCACTTAAAAGCCTTGAGTCTCAGGGTCATTCTCTATGTACATGTCTGTGTCACATTCTCAATGTTATTCTGTAACAAGCCCTCCCCCCTACCCCAGTAGAACCTAAACTGTTTCAGGGCAGGGACTGATTTATTTGTGTTTTTGTGACTCTGTATCCTCAGTACCGAGCACAGTTTATAGTGCTTAGTAAGTCTTCCTTGACAATGGTTTTGTTGGTTTTTCAGGAAACTTAGGGCCTATCTGGTGAATTTCCAGTTGCTCATGGGGACTAACTGTGGTGGTTCCAAACTAGATTAGTACATGTGGCTTCTGCCACACTCTCCCTCTGCCAAACGGCCTGGGAATGTTTCCCATTCATGACATTCCATCTTCTGTCTTCATAATTTTGTATTAGATGTCTCCCTTGCTCAGAACAACCTCTCTCTTCTCCTCTGACTTCCTATAGTCTCTAAGTCCCTTCAAGGCCCAGATGTCACTTTCTATTTGCAGCTTTGTCTAATTCTCTTCTTTTTTAATGTTCTCCTCTGCCTCCATTTTCACATGTTGTATTTACTTGTATGTCCGTATAAGAAAAAAAGGAAGGAAATAAGCATTGTTAAGCAACTACTGTGTTCTAGGCACTGTGCTAAGCACTTTACAAATATTATCTCATTTGGTCCAACAGTCCTGTGAGAGAAGTGCTATTATAATGGTACCCATTTTATAGATGGGGAAACTGAGGCAGACAGAAGTTAAGTGACTTGTCGAGGAACATTTAGCTAGTAAGTGACTGGGGCTGGATTTGAACTCAGGTCTTCCTGACTCTAGGCCTAGCATTTTCTCCCCTGCACCCCCTAGCTGCCTCTGTGTGTGTGTGTGTGTATGTATATATAATATAGATGTCCGTATGTCTATACCTATATCTGTCTATGTCATCAGTATCTATATATATCTATGTCTGTGTCTACATATTTACATGTATAACATCTGTGTACATGATGTTGCTTCCCGCTAGACTGTAAGCTCCTTGAGGACAGGTATTGTTTCGTCTTTGCTTTTTTATCCCAGCACCTACCACGATGCCTTGCACAGAGTTAAACACGTAATAAATTTTGTTTGAATTGGAACTGAAGAAGTTTGCTTTTTGCTTTGTAAATTTTCAGATGGCATGTTACTTTTGATAAATCACTTTGACTTGTGGCATATTTAAATGAATGCATTTGGCCTGTATGTAATGTTTTATATTAATCACATTTCACTGAATGATAGTGGAAATTTCTTAACCTACAAAAATAATAAGATGGACTTTTCAGAAGCAGAGACAGAGTAATCTTAAACCTGGATTTGTTCATCCAAGCACTTGAGAGAGTATATTGTCACTTTATGTAAAGTAGGTGTCCACATTCTCTGTCAGACTGAAAACATTATCCATGATTTTCCCTTTGAAATGTAGTGACTAGAATATTCTCAGGCACATAACATCATCAAACTCGTATTAAATAGTCAATAACCAAAAACGTGCATTAAAAACCTCCTCCGTATATGCCTAGCATTCTCTGTAGTTGTGTGATGAAATAACATAATCATATGCATAAGTATTTCCTGTTTTGTTAGAGTAATTTATTTCTTACTCTGGCCTAAAATAGTATGTCTCTTTGCCTTTGTAGGGAGGTCTGAAAAATAGCAAGCATGAATGTACCTTATCTTCCCAAGAATATATCCATGAATTACGGTCTGGCATCTCAGAAGAGAAACTTCTTAACTGCCTCGAGTCTTTGAGGGTGTCCTTAACCAGCAATCCTGTCAGGTATGTCCTTCACATTTTTGAAAAGAATTTTCCCTAATTATAAGTATTGATGTTACATATGTGTGTTTTTAGATAGAATTGATTTTCTTGTTATTTGAACAGCATGAGTTATTAACATGGAAACTGACAATGGTTAATGCATTTCAATCTTGATGTAAGAATCAAGCAAATGAAATTATCCTTTCCTTTTTTTTTAAAGTAACATATATAAATGTGCAAATTCAGTTAAAATTTTAAAATTCTGTGAGGATTTTGTTTATTGTTGGCAATTTAAAAAATGAATACTTTAATTTCTGGAATAATTTCCAAAATAATTTAGCATTATTTTGGATTAATAGCATATATAGTTAAAAGTTTTTTCTTTCATTTCAGTGATGATTATTAATTTCTTTTCTATTAACATCTTTTTTTCCCATTAACATATTAACAGCCATCACCAAAAACAATTAAACATACAGAAAAAAGGTTTGAATCTTCCCCAAGACCCTCAGCCTTTAGTCAGCCGTCTCCCAAAATATGAGCTCACAGCAACAAACAAGCCGAGAGACTGCTTGCCACCACAGAGCCCGTTTTTCTTGTCTTTGTTTTTCTTCTTTTCCTTTTTTCTTTTCTGTGGTTTTAGTCAGTGCACACACAGTGTTGGTCTTTCTGACTGCACTCTGTCTCTCCTCAGGGCTCAGAAGATAGATCATAGATCAAGAGCTGAAAGTGACCTGCGAGGTCATTTGTCAAACCTCCACATTTTGCAGATGTGGAAACTTGAGGTACAGGGCTCATGCGGACAGGTCCTAGTAATCAGTCCTGTGCTACTTCTTTATCTTCTTCATATTTATCACATTTAATGGTACAATAATAAATTACAGGACATTGCATAATTTCTCCTGTTATTAGACACATGGGTCGTTTTCTTACTCATACAGTATCTATTAATGTTTGTACCTATAGGTCATTTCTCCCCTTTTTATGATTGGTTTGACATGGAGTCCCAGCAGTTGGATTGCTGGATTGAAATATATGTTTAATTTTGTGGCATTGCACTTTGCTGTATTGTTATCGAGGCTGTCTGCACTAGCCTATAATTCCAGCAACAGTGTATCTGAGTCCCTGTTCTTCCACTGCTCTGCCAACATTAGATTTTCCCTGTTTTTGCTCTTTTTGTCAGTGAAGTGATGTTATAAAGTTTTGATGTGTATTTCTCTGATTTTGGGGGATTTTAAATGTCTCCTCCTGTGCTTGTTAGCCAGTCATATTTCCTCCTTGTTAATTGTTGATATCCTTTGACCATCATTTATTGGGGAGGAGACAAATGCAGATGAGGAAAATGCGGTGACTTTACCACACTGGTATAGATCTCTATCAGTTCCTTCTAGATTTTGCTTGGCCCACTGTTTTGTTATGTATCCACTACCAATATTTTGTTCCATTCTGTTTCTTTTTTTATTTTTGGAGATAGAACTTTGTGTTCCACAAAATCTTGGCTGCATATAAACAAATCCGTTGATTTTTGTCTAGAATACCATCTCATATTTGCCTGAAAATTTTTCTCTACTCCACAGGTGCAACATGTATGTTATCCAATTTGCTTCCAGGTTTTTGAGATTTTAAAATATCTGCATTGCTAATCTAATTTATGTGTTTCACGTTGTGTTGACCTCAAGCCATTTGTTTTGGCCATGCAGCTATCTAGTTTTTTTTCCTAGCAATTTTTATTGAGTAATGATTCTTTCTTATAGTGCTTTGTAAGTGTGGGTTTGTTAAACTCTAATATTTTCTATTTATTGGCTTCTTTTTCTGGTTTCTCTGTCCTACTGGGTGGATTTCTTTATACTTTTTATACTGTAGTAGCAGACGGCTTTTAAAAATTATTGCTTTTATGCTACATTTTGAGATTTGATCGTGCCAATTCCCCTTTGCTGATTCTCTTGATCACAGTTCTTTATATTTTTGTGAGTTTATCTCTACAAATTTTCTTATTACTTTAGCTAATTCTCAGGGAGGTCCTATTGGTAGTTTATTAAATCTTTTAATTTAGATTGTAAGTATTACAGTCTTTGCTAGATTTGTTTGACTTAACCATGAGTAAGAGATACCCTGCCATTTATTTAGTTCTTCACATGCTAATTATTATAAAAGGGTTTTTAACATAAATAGCTGTCACATCTTTTAAGGATGCATTATATGTTGTTAAAATCTGACGAGTTAATTTAATGTTTTGATACATACTTTTATCCTTAGATATGTTCCTGTGATAATTAAGATAATGGAAACTGAGTTTTGTTTAGCCAGAGAGGAGAAAAATCAGAAGTCATATTTCTCTCTGCACAGTTCTTTACTTATGTCAGTTATTTAATGAAAAATATTCCTATGAAAAAAATCAGAGGGTCATTTTAAGCCCAGAGTTCTTAACCCTTTATATATCATGGACCCTTTCCAGAAGCCTATGAACATCTCAGAATGTTTTTAAAAGCATAAAATAAAATACATAGGATTATAACTGTAACCAAAGGTTATTGAAAATAATTTCCTATGGAAATGTTCATGGATTCCCTGAGATCTTAATCCTAAGTAATTAACCCCTGCTGTAGCTTTCCCTGAATCTCTTTTTCTACTACTATTGATTAACCCCTCAGGAACCCAGTAGAATGAGGAGCTTGGACTAGATCAGGGGTGGGGAACCTGCGACCTCTAGGCCACATATGGCCCTCTAGGTCCTCAACTGTGGCCTTTTGACTGAGTCTAAGTTTCACAGAACAAATCCTTTTATTAAGGGGATTTATTGTGTGAAGTTTGGATTCAGTCAGAGTGCCGCACTTGAGGACCTGGAGGGCCACATTTGGTCTCGAGGCTGCAGGTTCCCCACCCTTGGACTAGATGGCCTCCATGTTCCTTTCCAGGTTCATGTGTCCTATGATCCTTCTCTGTATTTTTCGTTTTTGAAAGGCCACCTCCTTCAGTATTTGAATAAAACTGTGATGGTATCAGTGTAAGTCTTCCCTTCATTGATGCAGATTTCATCTCCAGACCATAGGACTGTGGCTTTGAAAAACAAAGCGATCACCTGATTATCTTCTGGTGATGAGTCTTTCTACACTTAAGCTACTCCTCTGGTGACATATGCCAGTCTCTCGACAGGTCAGAGGTGGTAATAATGGTAACTCGCAGGAATGTACCACTTGAGGCTCATGAAATGTTTTACATTGATCATCTTGTTTGAGCCTCAAAGCTCTGTGAAGTAGGTATTACAGGTATTGTTTTCCCCATTTTACAGATGAGGGAACTGAGGCTCAGAGAGGTTTAGTGACTTGCACATGGACAGGCAAGTGTTAGAATTAGTATTAGACACCAGATCTTTTTGACTCTATTTCCCACATTCTCCCCTATCTGGCCTACTACCTCTTAATCCTTTTTTCCCTTTATTTGGAGGAACACTATACTTCAGGAGCAAGAGCATTATAGGGGAGGAACCTAGGTAAAAATATACACATATTTGGTCAAATGGCTTTTTCTCCCAATACTCACATTTGTCCTTCATATTCTTCCTGCTCAGGTAGTATTATATATAAATAAAGTAGTCTGGGTCGCTCTGGAAGTGGGTTTTAATGAAGGAAGGTCCTTCAATAGCAGCTAGTAGCCAGCATTTACATAGCACTTTCAGTTTTGAAAAGTGCTTTATAAATAAGTACTGTCTCATTTTATCCTCACAGCAACCCTGGCAGGTAGATGCAATTATTTTCTCCATTTTGTAGATGAAGAAGTTGAGGTAGACAGAAGTTAAGTAACTTGCTAGTAGGTGTTTAAGGCCAAATTTGAACTCCGGTCTTCTTGACTCCAGGTCTGCTTAGCTCCCTCTATAAGAGTGAAACTATAAGGATAGAATAGGTACGTATGCATGTATTATGCATGTGTTAGACATACATGTGTATGTATATGTGCACATGCATATACATGTACACACATTCACCCCCCCCACAGGTACACACACACACACACACACACACACACACACACACACTCTCTCTCTCTCTCTCTCTCTTATGGTGACTTAGCCAAATAATAGCAAAACCATTTAGGGTCAGATAGTAGATTTTTCTGAGCCTTAACTATGTCAGATTGGAGATTGGCAAAGGGAAAATGGTTCTTGCTTTATCACTAGTTTAGCACACCCTTGAATGCTTGCTGGATTGGATTAGATTAGGCCTCTAGAGATTGCCCTCTATATATGTAGTCTTCAAAAACCCGAGGTAACTTCCTCATCACAGTGAGGCATTAATGAAGAAATTTCATTAAGTACCTTCTGTGTCCTAACATTTATTAACACGTACAAAGTATTAGCCACTATGTTTGATACTGGGGATACAAAGTCAAATGCAACAGCCTTCATGCTCAAGGTGCTTATGGGTAGGGGGAGAGGGTGGTGAACAAAAACACTGGTTTTGAAGTCAGAGGACCTGCATTCAAATCCTACACATACTACCCATGTGACCTGGGACAAGTCTCAACCTCCCTGGGCCTCAATTTTTTCATCTGTAAAGTTAGGGGGTTGAATTAAATGACTCTGAGATTCTGGAAAGAATCTATGAGAATTCTTAAAAAAACTGTTAAAACTGGTGATAGCCGATAATCCAACCTTATTTTTTTATAAGACTAGAATTATCAGTGTACATTTTCTCACATCTATTTCTTACCATGTGATATTCTTAAATGTGACATTTAAGTGTTTGATTTTTAAGCTTATCATGAATATTTAGGTATTGGAGGGTTCAGAGGTCATGTGCCCATTCCTGAACAGGAATACTTTCCATAACATCCCTGAATAGTGATGATGCAGCTTTGCTTTGAGATATCCAGTGAAATCCAGAGAAGGAACTATGGAGTCTGAATGCAGATCAAAGCATACTAATTCTCTCTCTCTCTCTCTCTTGTTCTCTCTCTCTCTCTCTCCTTTTCTTTTGTTATTTCTTTCTCATGGTTTTTCCCTTTTGTTCCGATTCTTCTTTCACAACATGACTAATGTGGAAATATGTTTAATATGATCATACATATATAGCCTGTATGAGATTGCATGCCATGTTGGGGAGGGGGGGGAAGTTTAGAACTCAAAATCTCATAAAACTGAATGTTGAAAACTAAAAATAAATAAATAAATTGAAAAGAAATAGGACATCCAGTGAGAGGGAAGCCACTATTTCCCAGGCAGATGGAAGTGGGGTGACTTGCTCAAGTTGACAGAGTCAGTGAGGGCCCTTTCCACCTGTTGTTCCTGGTGTTATCCTGCTGGAACACGAGTTCAGGTTTCTCTTCCTCACATGTAACGCGCCATTTTCCATTTCCGTGTATATGGAATGTGCTCCCTTTTCAGAATCCCCCAGCGCGTCCTGCCCCCCGCTTCTGATGGCTCCCTCCTCGTCTTCTTTCACGGGCGCCTGGGAAGAAGCCGCTCTGGGGCAGAGACTCCAGCACCAAGCACAGAGCCCCGCACAAAGCAGAGACTTGATAAATGCTTCTTCATTGATTGATTTATTCTATACTTTAATGGCATTAAAAGGAGTAACTGGTAACTTTTGCAAGCTTTGATTATAAAGTTACTGCTTTCATGGTGGGGATGGTTCAGGGTCCGGTTATCTCCATTTGATCGGATGAAGTAGTCTCTTACTCCTCTCTGCAGCTTCTGTCATTCAGTCGTTTTTTAGTCGTGTTGGGCATTTGGGGTTTTCTTGGCAAAGATACTGGAGTGCTTTGTCATTTCCTTCTCCAGCTCATTTTATGGATGAGGAAACTGAGGCAAACAGGGTTAGGTGACTTCCTTAGGGTCACACATCTAGTAAGGGTCTGAAGCCAGATTTAAACTCTGGAAGACTCATCTTCCTGACTCGAGGCCTGGCACTCTATCCACTGCACCACCTGTCTGTCCCCTCTAGGGAGTAAGTATTTTTAAAATGAAGATGTCTCAGCGTAGGCAAAAATGCAGCCACATATATAGATTTTTATTTCTCTAAGATCAAAATCAAAAGAGTGCTAGTTAGCACCGGGAGAACCAGATTTCCAATGCAGTCTAAAAGAGACTTTGATTAAAATAATCAAAATGTCTTTTCTGGAGCTTTCCCCATTTAATAGCAAATAAATTATGTTTCTTGTAGCATATACTGCAGCAGCATTCCAACTACAATTGGGCTGGTCATGCAGAGCTCTGGACATACAGACAGTCATATTATGATTCTGTGCATGTGTGATTCCATATATGGAGAGGCTTTTTCCATTGGTTCAGAAATAGCAAATTCTCCCATACCTTCTTGTTTTGTCCAATTCTTGTTCCTCTCCTTCCCTCGGGTCAGCATAGAGAATTTTATTAAGCATCCTGGAAACAAGTGCCAAATCTGTCAACATCTAGGGGTACCAGTGTGGTCCGTGGCTCTTGCTTTCACTTTAACGTCACATCACACATGGAAGTCATCATTGTTAATATGCTTCAGTAGTTGCTTTTTGAGACACTCACGAGAGAGGCAGCTAGGCGGCTCAGTAGATAGAGTTCAGGGCCTGGAATCAGGAAGAAACCTGAGAGTTTAAATCCATTCTCAGACCCTAGAGGTATGACCTTGGGCAAGTCACTCAACCTCAGTTTGCCTCAATTTCCTCATCTCTAAAATGGGGATAATAACAGCACCTACTTCCCAGGGTTTTGTGAGGATCAAATGAGATAAAATGCTTAGCACAGTGCCTGGCACATACTAGGTGCTATTTAAATGCTGGTTATTATTGTTGCTGTTTCATTGGAAGTTGATTCCCAGCCATAGAGCATTGGGGTTCAAAAGAAAAGTTTTAATGTCAGGGAGCCATTTTGGATCATTGAAAGTACTGCACACTTTGGGATCAACAAGAAAAAAGACTGCATCAGACAAGTTGATTTTAAGTAACAAGTATTTAAGAACCTTAGCTAAAAAGTGATAATTTGCATAGCATTAAATTCCTGATAAATTTGATCTTTATGTCATCATAAGACTTACTAACATGAACCTCAGTTCATTTAAAAGCTCCCTCTTTCTGTGCGGATATGCCTGTAGGGAAATGCTAACAAGGGGTGTGTTATAGTTAATACTTCCAAAGTTAATCCAGCAGTTGACTTTGATACTCTAATGGATAGGCCTTCTGTATGCATTTTAATAAATCTATTTTAAGATTTTTTTTTTCAAAAATTTAGATCCTCTCAATGGGCAGAATTATAGACATCTGCATTACAATGTCTAAATATACCATGTAGATTTTTCTCTGGATTGAAGAGGTGGGTTGGGGAGATTTCAAGACACTCTTTGAGATGATGGTAGAGAGATGAACTCTATGTGAAGGAAAATAAACAGAGACAAGCTAGCAGAGTACTCGGATTGAGAATTCTCTGTATGCCAACGCTTAATTAAAAAATACATTGTTATTTATATCTTTTGCTTTTTTAATCATCAAAATTTCCCCAAGCATTGCCCTCCCACCTCCCAAAGAGCCATCCCCTACAATCAATAATATTTTTAAGAAGAAAAAAAAATGGAGAAAAAAACCAACAATAAATCTAAGTACATAAAAAAAGTTGAAAACATGTGGAATATAGCACATTTGTGAACCTCCCACCTTTACAAAAGTGTGTGGTGGCAAGGTGTCTTTTCACCTCTGTCCTTTGGAGCCATACTTGCTCTTTGTAAATTGATAATATTCAAAGCAACCACAATACTACAAATGGAAAGAATGACCACAGAACAATCAGAAGCTTAGTCTTGAGAGTCTTATAGCTGGGTAGTCCAACCAGACAAAGTTCTGAGCGACTGGATCTGTCTAAAATTGGAATGAGCTCAGAGGGGGGATAGTGGATTCCCCCTGATTGGAATCTTCCCCTAGGTCTTCTGTTCTCCTTCTTTAACTTCCTCAGTACCTTTTGGAGACATAGAATTCTCATGGAATAATTTTTCACCCCATCCCCTAAACTATTAATAATTCATTAGCATAAAGCCCCTCCCACTTGCTCAAGTCAACTTAACCTTGCCGATTTCTCTTGACTCTCGTGTTTGCTTTTCACAGTTCCTACTCAGCTCTCCTCTTTTCATCAGAAATGCTTGAAAGGCCTCCATTCCATGAAAGATCTCACCCCTGTAGAAATCTACTCAGCTTTGCAGAATGTGTTATTCTTGGTTACCAACCTTTATCTTTTGGGTTATTTTGAAATATTATCTTCTAACATCTCCCATTTATAACAGAAGCTGCCGAATCTTATGTGGTCTTGATCCTGATTCCTTAGTACTTGACCTACTTCTTTCTGAATGCTTGCAGTATTTTTTCTTTGATGTAAAAGCTCAGGATTTTTCATTTATGACATTCCTGGGAGGTTTCTCTTTCGGGTTTTGTTCAGTGGATTCTTTCTGTTCCTGTTTACCCACTGCTTCCAGTAGATCTGGGCTGTTTTCATTTCTGATCCCTTGAAATAGAGTAGCCTGGTCTTTTGAGGAGGAGTCCAGTGATTCTTAAATGATCTAATGATCTCTCCTTGACCTGGTTTCCAAGTTACTTGCTTTTGATCTCAGATCTTACTTTTCCTTTTATTTTTCAGTCTTTTGATTTTGTTTTAACATTTCTTCATTTCCTATGGAGTCATTGATTTTTTTTGGTCTAGTCTAGCTTTCATGGAGTTCCTTACTTGAGTAAAGTTTATCTCTTTTTTTTCTCAACTGTTTATTCTCCTACTTTTTTCTTCTAGTGTTTTTATTTAATTTTTAAAATCCTTGCTTTATTTCTTCTAGCTATTTAAGTAGTGCTTGTGAAAAATGCTGCTCCCCCACTTTGAGGTTCTGCTTACTGTTGTTATGGAGTTATTCTCTCTTTTGAGGGGATGTCCAGATCTACAGTAATTTTTTAAAAAACTAATCATTGTCATCTTAGGCTTACTTAAATCGCCAGCTTTCGTTCCTAAATTTGGGATTTGTATCAGGACTAGGCTCTGCTTCCTGCAGTGCTTTTGGGCGAGATTATTGGCCCTGATTGATGTCTTCTCAGGTCACCAGTCAGTTTCTGGTCTGACTTGATCTTTCTCAGTTGTTGGATAGAGATAGATTTCCCTTTTTGCTACTGGTAGACAATGAGAAGTGGAGTGAGTTTCCTATACTGATCTCTGCCTCCTTGGGGTAGGCCCCTCGGGGTTGTTGAAGCTCTGAGCACTGGATCTTCCGGGTTCTCTATGCTATCTTAGGACACAGTGCTAGGGAACTCTTAGCCCAGTTCCTTAGTCCTGAAATCTACTGCATGCCATTGATTGCTGCTTCTCCCTGGGGCTTCCAAGGTTCCCACTATGGGTTTCAGACAGCCCTGAGGGTTTCTGCTCAGCTTGGGACTTTCTGATCCTTCTGATTCTTTCTCCCAGTAGCCCTCCGAGATTGCTACTTCTGAAAACTGAGGCCTGCAGGCTCCATGTGTCTTTGGCCTATCTCCAGTTGTGCTGGGAGGCTGCCCACTTGTTTGCTTGGCCTGGCACTAGCTTTTTGGGCTGACTCCCTTTTCTGTTCCCATGGGGTCATGATTGATTTTTTTGGTGCAATTCAAGGACAAAAGAGATCATTTGCTGTAATTTCTTGATCTTTGTGCAGTCTGGTGTGAATTTTAGGCTTCTGCCAGCATATTAGGTATGCGGGGTCTCGGCAGTCTTGTACTATAAAATTTAACATGTCTCTGGTAAACTTTGTATTTTAAAAGTACGTGCACAGAATTCCACTGTATAATTTATTAATGTAAAAAGTTAAAGCAAGCTACATTGAGAATATCAACATTAAAATGTTCCAGTCTGCAATCCAGTGACACTGGCCTCCTTGCTGTTCCTTTCACAAGACATACCATCTCCTGACTCCAGGCACTTGTCTTGGCTGTCCTTTTTCTCCTCATCTCTGCCTCCTAGCTTCTCTGACCCTCCTTAATCTTAATACCTTCTCTCTGATAATTACCTCCACTATACACACGTACATATATATTTTGCACATAGCTGGTTGCGTATTGAATTTCCCATTAGAGCTTGAGGTCTTTAAGAGTAGAAATATTTTTTGTTTTTGCTTTTATTTTTGGATTTTCTTTATATTTTCAAACACTTCCACGATGTTTGGCATATTATAGGCACTTAATAAATGCTCATTGGTTTGACTGTGGCACTACTGTTTGTAGTTACTTCTTGTGATGAGCTTTTTTAGGTCTTGTGTATGATTCTAGAATTTTTGTGTATATGAAATCCTGAGTAAGGTTTTCAAAGCTGATGCCTTAAAAGACATTCTAGGAAACTTTTACTATGTGTACCCTTAGATTGACTTTCTTAGATGGTTATCTTATTTTCAAACTTACTCAACCTTTGAAATCTTTTAATGTGTATTTTTTCTGCTTTGGTCCAAGATATCATGAAGGAGGCTGTTGTAATACTTATTAAAATTTTTGAAAATGCTTTTCTTCCCAGAATTCCTCCATCAGGCAAATAGTGATAAATATTTTATTTGATATAATTTTGTCAAAATATCAAATGTTGTGGTATGTATTAGACAAAGTAGGAAGGCTTACCCTGTTAGATCTGAGAGTCACAGGGGTCCAGTCTGGTTTGTGGTAGGAGGGGGAATAAGGAGGTTTACCAGGTTTATCAGGTAGCGTAATGCGGAAATGAATGGAAAGGTTTGTTTGCCTCGTTTTTTTTTTTTTTCTTTACCAGGAGATTTGTTTACATCGAAAAGGAAATATAATTGTTATTTCAGCAGGCCATAGTCCAACTATTGTTAACCTTGAAAATCCATTAGTAACCAACCTTTTTCTGACAACACATTGATAAAAATTGCTGTTTGCTTTCCTTTACTTATAGTTCATTTATTGGTTTACCTCAAGGTAATTGGTTAAGTGAGATAGAATAAAATCCTTGAGAATTTATGTAAAAGATTTTCCTTTTTATCATAAAGGAATAGAGAAGCTTACTTTTAGGACAATCCCAGTTTCCTAAAATGAAATGACAGTCTGATCTGAGGAAAAAGAAAATGTCTACCAAAGTTTGCACTTTCAGAGAATACGAATGTATTCTGTTCGATCTCATTTTTGCCCTTTGGCATTTTCATTTAATCTACTTCCTAGATGTGTAGTTCATTCTCTCTTTTCAAAAACAAAAATAACCCAGAATAGTTGTTCTTTTCTACTCTTCAATATCATAGTTATCAACATTGAGCATATATGCCATTTTTGCTCTTTTTTTTCCTTTTATTGAAAATGACTTTTGGAATCATTTCTCCTTATGTGTTGCGAGGATGGCCTTATTTAGGATTTGTTGAAGGGGAAAAGCCTTAATGAAAATCTTTGAATGAATAAATTAAAAAGCATTTGTTAAATGCTTACTCTGTGTTAGGCAGAGTTCTAAGTACTGGGGATACAAATATTAAAAAAAAAAAAAAAAGAAAGCATTCCTGCCCGGAAGGAAGACAGCATATGCAGGGGAATGGTGACCAGGGAGGGATATTTTGTCCTGGGAAGGTTGAAAGGTATTAGTGGAGTTACCCTTCTGATCTCTAAGTACTAATTTGATCATATAACTCTGCTAATTAAAACGATTCAGTGGTTCCCTGTTGCCTAGTGCATAAACATAAACTCCTGATCCTGGCATTTAGGGCTCTTCATAATATAATTCTGACCTACTTTTGGAGCCTTTTCTCATACCACTCACCCTTATATACTTTACATTACAGCCAAATACTTAGGGACAACCAGATGCCCTTCTTTTGAAGTCACAATTGGGAGAGTGGCAGTTGGAGTTGTGTTTTGGAAACTTAGGAGAGATTAGCTCTTGGAAAAAAAAAGATTGATGAGTCATACTTGAAGCCATTGGAGTGAATGAATGAGATTGTCAGGGTACCCTAGAAGGGAAGAACAGGTAAGAGGGAAGAGGACAGAACTGTGGCAAGTAAACCCTTTAAAGTGCGATGAAAGAATAACAGCCAGTGTAAAGATACATAAAAGGTACTTGTAAGGATAGAAAAGGAGATTCAGAAGAATCCAGTCCCTATAATACCACACTCACACCTACCTGGACGGATTTTTTTCATCTTTTTTTCTACTACAATTAAAAAAGTATAAAAAATCCAGGTGTCTTGGCTACACATCTGGGCTGCTTTCCAGGGAGTTTCATAGCCTCACCCAGTATCATGCCCTTAGTAGTTTAGTTGACAATTCCTTTTCCTTTGGAAAATCAAAAATGCATTTTTTAATATTTAGATGTTTATTGATACCTTTTAAAATCCTGATTTCAGCACTTGAGTAACCAGTGGTGATGTACTTGACACTTTGAAAACTTGGATAAACTTTTTTTCTTTTTGTTCCCCACCTCCCAAGTAACATATTGGTATGAGTTTTTTTTTTTTCCTCTTTAGTTTGGGCCTAGTAAACCAAGCTAAATTTTTTTTAAAAAGGCTAAAAACTTTCTTTGAAAAACATTAAGTAGCTCCTCAATTGCTCTAAACAAGTCTTCAAGTCCCTGATTTGAAGGGAGTTCTGGAACTGATAACTAATCAGTATAATAATATGGGCAACTAGGTGGCTCAGTGGATAGAGTGCCAGGCCTGGAGTCAGGACAATCTGAGTTCAAATCTGGCCTCAGACACTTATTAGCTGTGTAACTCTGGGCAGGTCATTTTACTCTGTTTGCTTCAGTTTCCTTATCTGTCAAAGGAGCTGGAGAAGGAAATGGCAAACCACTCCAATATATATCTGCCAAGAAAACCCCAGGTGGGGTCACAAAGAGTCAGACACGAATGAAACAACTGAACAACAACAAAAAATAATAAAGGGAATTAATATTTCTATAATTTTAAAGTTATACAAAATGTTTTCAGGCAGGAGCTAAATATGCTCTTGGCTACATCATCTTCAAAGGGAAAAGAAGTCTCAAAATCAGTATCACCAAGTGAATAGGTTGCAATTCCTAGGGCAAGTTTGAGAGGTCTGACAATAACAGTAGTCCATACTTTTGTTTTATTTCTCTGACTTTGTCCATTCACAGATATCCATCATTTTCTTTTTACTCAAGAAGCACATTTATTTTTTCTTACAATGCAATATCTTGCTTTTTCATCCATGTTAATATTACTTTATTAATAATATGTTATCTAGTAATTCTATTTAACCAAAGTTACATTCTATATACCGTGAGTACAGTGGAAATCACGTGGATGGTCATTGCTTAGCGGTCTAGCTGGATCAAATGAGCATCTGATCAAAGGATGTTAGATAATTATGTCATAACTCAGCAATCCAGGGTAGTTAGTCTGTAATCAACAATCTTTTATTGAAAGTTTATTGTGTGTCAAAGACTAGGAATATAAATATTAGTAGACAGAAAGATAGTCCCTGCCCTCAAGGAGCTTACATTTCAGTGGGGAAAGACAATATATAAACAGAAGCTGAAAGGGAGCAAATGCAGAGGCCAGCAGGCATGGTAGAAAAGGTCCAAGTGTAAATTGGAGAGAAATCTGATGTGGCTGGCCTGGTCACTTTCCTTAAATGGAAGTTCTGGGAAGGTGCCGTCCAATCAGAGGGAGGGGCCACAGGGACTGAGGGTTGTTCCAGTGTGTGAATTCCAGGGCTGGAGTAGCTTCCAGTGTCAAGAGGTTTCTGAGGCCTGGTAGAGAAGATCCCGAATGTAGCTGGGAGAGGAATGTGAGTATAAGGATGGAGGGTCAGGGAAGTCACGAGGGTAGATGCAGATGTAGAGTGAGGAAGAATGTATTTCTGTTACACGTTTAAAGTGTCTGAATAACACATGACAGAAAGTCTAGCGTTTGAGAGATCCACCATGCAGTCAGACAGAATCCAATGGAAATCATCTACTTTGACCACTTGGTTCTCCAACTAAAGTGGTTGAAGTTATTGATTATTCCAGGTAGTTACTAGAAGAGCCAGGGTCTTTGATTCCAGTTCTGATGTTCTTTCCACAATTTATCTCTGTGTTGCTTGTTGCTTTTCAGATAACCATATTCAAATCTAATAGGTCAGTTTTAAAAAGAAGGAATGTAAAAATATTTTCACATCATTGTTCTTTCCCTGTGCTCCTCCCAAGTAAGCTTCTCCTCTTAAAATAAAGATATGCCATTAATCCAAACAAACTGACTAATTGAGCATGTCTGAGGATATATACATCATCCCACTTCGGTAATCCCTCATCTGTCAACCACGAGAAGGGACGTATGCTTCATTATCAGTCCTCTGCAGTCAAGATTGATCATTACATTGTTTGGAACTTTTGTATATTTTTATTGAAACATCAAGCTTTTATGTTCATTGGGTTCTATTTTTAGGTTCTTTATTTTTGCTCCATTGAAGACTTTTTTCTCATGAATTTATTCTCGTATGCAATGCTTTGATAAACCTTGAATACTCACCATGATATACTTTGCCAGGAGCCCCCTGGAAACCAAGGTGTGAGTGGGCTCCTTTCATTCGAAGCCCTAAGTCATGAACAGCTTTCAAGAGTTTTGTTTACATGACATAGCCAAGTCTTTCAGCAATAGAGTACACATTTCCACCTGGTGGTATGGCAGGGCATCTCTGAGCAGATTCAAATAAAGACCTGGGGAACAGGATCTAAATCTTCTCTGGGATCACTTCCAGACTGATTTATTGACCTCTAAGCTACATACTAGCTTTACAGCTTTCTATTAAGAAGCCCTGAGCTAACTTTGTTTTTATTTCTCTCCCCTTTCCTCCCTCCCCTTTGCCTGCAGAACCAGTTTATGTACTCTGATTATACTCTGATTTATCTTGTTGGCACCTCCTTGTGAATGTCTCCAAAGTTTTGACTGGGATTCTAGCTTAATCCCTTTGGATTTTCTACTTGGGCCCTGACAATCAAAGACAAACATTTAAATTCTTTTCTGTAATTGAAATTTACGTATAAAATACAAGTATTACTTATGTGAATTTGGAACAAGATTTTATAGAATTTTCTACATGCATTACCACCATTTGATAATTAATACATTTGGTCAAATGGGTTGATTGTTTTCTGCTCCCATGGCTTTCTTTTTTTAAAGTTGTGATTTCAGCTTCAAAGCACTTTTAAATTTTTAATTATCTTTTATTTGTTTCAATCAAAAAAAATTCATCCTCTTACAACATTTCCTCCCCTTCCCTCCTGAGTAAAAGAAAAACAAAACCCTTGATGCATACATGTATAGTTAAGCAAAACAAATTTTTGCATTGGCCATGTCTACATAAATATATGACTTATTCTGCATTGAGTCTCTTATCTGTTTATTAGCATGTTTGACCATTAGTCCTCTTGGAATCACGGTTTACTTAATTTTTTTTTCAAATATAATGTCTAGCCTCTTTTGGGGGGATCATGACATTCAGATATTCCTGTGACTCTTAAATGTTTTTTCTCCTCTGTGTTTTCCAGATCAATTGTTTTTGCATGAGATACCTTATTTTCTTCTTTTTTCATTCTTATGACTTTATTTTAATTTTTCTTATTGTCTTATGGAGTCATTTACTTCTCTTTGGTCCATTTTAATTTTCAGGAAGTTTATTGCTCAGGCAAGGTTTTCTACCTTTTGTTCCAAGCTGTTAATTCTCTTGATAATTCTTTCTTCCATAGCTCTTATTTCTCTTCCATTTTTTTTTCTCTCTAGGGCTCTTATTTTATTGATAAAATCCTTTTTAACTCTTACTTCATCTCTTCCAGGAATTCTAAATTTGTGCACAAGCTATATTTTTCTTTGAGACTTTTTTTGTAGATGTTTTGGAATCGTTCTCTTCTTCTCGGTTTGTGTCTTGAGCCTCCTTGTCACCACAGTAGCTTTTGATCATTGGTTTCTTTTCTTGTTTGCTCATTCTTTCAACCTACTTACTGACTTTAGACTTGGTGTTAGGGCCAGACTCTTTGTACTTCTGGAAGGAAGATCTGGACTGGTCCTGTTGTGGTTTTCTTGTAGTATTTAATATTGTATTATTCTAGGATCTCAGAGACAACTCAAGCTGGGGACATGCAGGCCTCTCTTAGTTCCCAAAGTGGTCTAAGCCAAGTTAAAGTCTAATTGCTTCTCTCCTGTCCCAGGTCTGTGCTTTGCAAGTTTTTGACCTAGGGTTGGGGTTGAGTAATGGTACACTACTACTTAACACACCCACTATGAGACAACTGGGAAGCCCTGCTGCTTTTTAATAACAGAACTATAAGCTCCCTTTTTTTGTCTGGGATTTCTGCCCTGGTTATTCTTCTGCAGACTTCAAAATCAGCTAGAAGTTAGAACTGAGACCCTACTCTGTTCCTGAAGTTGGAGTCACACTACTGCTATTTAATTCTGAACTTACTTCTTTCATCCTAGAACTTATAGTAGCTCTTTACCTTGGAATGCTCAGTACAGATCCCCTTCCACAGCCCACCCTGGATTTTTGTGTATTTTCTGGACTTTCTTGGTAGTTTCCTTTATTGTTTCTCCTCCTAAATTCTGATTGTTCCCTCTTGGTCTAGTTTTGTGGACCAATATCCATATTTTGTCTCTAACTCTAGTTATCCTCTAGCACATTCTCCTGGGCATTCTTATTTTTGTCCTAGACTCTTTTATTACCATACTCTCTTTTCTCTCAGTTAGTTCCCTTCAGTTTAATTATCTTTCTTATTCTTATAACATATGTGCGTATATGTTATAAGAATAAAGATTATACACATGTGCGTTCACACATACACACACACACACACACAAATATCCATCTGTAGGTTCTGTCAATTCCAATCTTATATCACCAATTACAGCTAGGTGGTGCAGCGGAGAGAGCACTGGGCTTGGAGTCAGGAAGACCTGAATTCATATCTGGCCTCAGACACTTACTGGCTTTGTGACCCTGGGCAAGTCACTTAACAATGTTTGCCTTAGTTTCAGCATTTGTAAATTGAACTGGAGAAGGAAATGGCAAACCACTCCAGTATTTTTGCCAAGAAAATCCCAAATTGGGGCATGGGGATAGAGCCAAGATGGCAGAGAAAAGGCACGAACTTGCCTGAACTCTCCCACATTCCCCTCCAAACAACTTTAAATAATATCTCAAAGTGAACTCTGGAATGGCAGAACCCGCAGAAGGACAGCATGAAACAATTTTACAATCCAAGACAACTTAAAAGGTTGGCAGGAAAGGTCTGTCTTACAGGAGTGAGAGTGGAGTTCGAGGTAGGCTGCATTCGTGTAGGACACACCTCAGCAAAACAACAGCAAGCTTTAAGGCAACTGAATCAGCCACAGCAGCTGTGGCAGCATCAGTTTCTGGAGCTCTCAGTCCACAGATGGTAAGGAGGCTAAACAACTGGGAAATGGAGGTTAGGGAACCCTTCACCATCACTGGGTGCAGACTCTATGTGGATCTGGGTTGAAGTCTGGGGTTGCATTTCCAGGTTGAAGTGAAGTACTGGCACACCACAAGGGAACAGGGACCTTGGTCACAATTCCAAGGAACAAAAGAATGCTTGTGGTCTCTCACAGACCAAAGCAGAGGCAGGAGAGCAGTGACTACACCTCTCCTTTTGAATTCTCTAGGATTTTCTAAGTAAACCATCATATCATCAGAAAATAGGGTGATTTCTTTTCAACCAGTTGAAATAACTGTGAAATTGATTTTGTTACTTAAATCTCTTTAAAGTAGCTAATAATACTATTCATAGTTGCCTCTTTGGTTCAGTGTTTTAGGTGGCAGACTCATGATTCAAACACATGTCCTTGATTATTTTAGATTATTTATTGTTTTGTATTGCCTTCACTTCTTAATTTTCATTCTGGTTAACTGAGACATTATGAGAATTAGATTCAGATGTCCTCAGTTACCTTAATCCAGTTTTATGTCTTTTACATATATATGGGCATTTTTGTGTATTTTATACTGTTTAATTAATAAATTTAATTATAATTTGATATCCAAAAAGAGAGGCCAAAGACTTTTTTCTTGAAGTTAACAGGTTTGTGTTTTGTAATTTAACACCTTTCTAAATCCTTCAAGAATCTTGGAATCTCATTTGTTTTATTTGATGGTCCAGTGATTTGGGTTGTAAGTGTGAGATTACACATGGGAATAGAAATAACATTAGATGGAGATAGCATCCTTTGTATAGAACACAGATCCCTCATTTTTGCCTTTAGACCTATACAAATAGTGACAAAGGGACAATATGACTAATATTACCTTTCTTTTTATGAGCTCAGTTGCCTTATAGCTCCTTATGGAAATTCTGTGTTTTAATCCATTTAAAAACAGAAGTGAACCAAAGGAAACTTCCTACATGGTTATGCAACAATTTTGTGGGGTTTTTTTGTCAATAGTATATACAATGTAATGAACGAATCTGCATCTATCTAACCCCAACTCTAACCCACTAAGTCTTTCAGTTTTCAAGTTGTTTTTACATCGGCATTACCTAGAGAAAATATCGTATCTGATTGTCTAGTCTTTGGACAAAGAGTTGACCTCTTATGGACCATTCAAGGCCACAGAAAATGAAAGATGTCTTTTCTCTTTGTAGACTTTTGAAGTTTGAATGGGAGAATATTTCTGTTGATTGTTTTAAAGTTAAGTAACTTTTCAGACACTTTTATTAAGTGTTGGTTTTTATTTTTGGTCAGATTAATCAGGATAAATTATCCTCTTAAAATTATAACAAACCTATGACAGTTTATGAGAACTTTCTAGTTTAAAACATTCATGTACATGTGAAAATATTTTGTGATCATTCTTTTTGCTTGGAATATGAGTGACAAATCAGTTTCAGCTTAGTATTGTGGTGAGAGCTCTGGATGTGGAGGTAGAGACTTAGTTGGGAGTAATGGTTTTGTCACTTCTTCATTGTGATTTCAGTGCTAAATCCATGATAGCTTTAAAACGGTTAAAACAACAAAATCCAGTAGCTCGTAATAAGCTCTGTGATATCAACAATAATGTGACTTGTCCAAAGACAAATTCATTGAAAAGTAGCATCAGTTTTTACAGGTAAATTTTGTGGGAGATCAAGCAATAATTAAACCCTGTGCCCATAAAAGAAAGCCTTTGGTGACTGAGTGACTCAGGGTTTTCATTGTGTTACAGTTTTCAAAGCCATTGCACATGTCCCAAAAGACATAGATAGCAACAGAACTAAGTGGTGATTTTCTAGAGGGAAAATTGCTACAACCTTTGAATCAGTAATTAATATTGCAGAAAGACAGCTCTCTTCTACAGCTCCATGGGACACAGGCATCATTCTACCTTTACTAGAAAGAAATCAGATAGCCAGACAACAAGGTGGCATCAGGAATTTTTCACGAAAGCAGTTTTTAGACCACTGATTTGATCAGCAACCATTTAATGTTGTGGCCCATGATAAATACTGAGTGTCTATAACATGGGACAATAACTGACATTCATGATTGTCATTGTGAGTCTTCAAAGAAAGGATTAAATCATGTACCAACTCCTCTTTTCAAGAAAGATAGGTTAGGGTGGAGCTGAGATGGTAGATTAGGGGCAGCCGCCCATCTGAACTCTCCCAATATAACTTTTAAAACAACATTAAATAATACCTCAAATTAAATTTTGGAACAGCAGAACCAACAAAAGGTTGGAGTGAGACATTTTTCTGGCCTAAGAAAACTTAAGAGGTCATCAGGAGAAGTCTGTGCCATCTCAGAGGCCTGTCCTGAAACCCACAAATGCAGCAGCAGGTGTAGTGACCACAGCATCATCTTCAGGTTCTCTCAGTCCAGAGATGGCAATGGGATTGAACAGCTGCTCAGAAGGCAATTACAGGGACCCTTTGCTAGCATTGACTGCAACTGGAACTGACTGGCAATTTTATTCCTCATGTGAAGTTCTGGGTCACAGTTCCAGGGAGGAGAGGAATACTGGAGTTTGTCACAAGGGAGCAGGGACCCTGGTCATAGTTCTAAGGCAAAGAAAGCGCTAGTGATTGTAGCTGCAGGGGACCAGAGGCCCTTGCTGGCTAGAGATTAGAGCACAGACCAAGAGAGCAGTGACCACACCTCTCCTAGCACCATACCACCTTGCAAACAAATTCAAACATGCTGGATGTGGATCAAATATGTTGGAATGATTTCTCCCCCCCCCCCCCCCCCATGAAGGGTTAAGAAAGAGGGATGCACTGTGAGAAGGGGAAGGGAGAGACAGAATGGGGAATATTTCCTCATGTAAAAGAAGCATGCAAGGAAGAGCTTTCACAATGAAGGAGGAAATGGTGAGGTGGTGGGTAATGCTTAAATCTTACTTTCATTGTAATTGGTTCAAAGAGAGAAGAAACTGAACTAAAATAAAGGCAGGGGTAACAATCATGACATTAGACAAAGAAAAAGCAAAAGTAGACCTAATTAAAAGAGATAATCATGGAAACTGTATTTTGTTAAAAAGTGCCGTAGTAATGAAATAGTATAAAAATTTTTTACAGCAAGTTTCTTTGATAAAGGCCTCATTTCTCTAATATAACTAAATGTAGAACTGAGTCAAATTTATTAAAATAAGAACATTCCTCAGTTGATAAATGGTCAAAGAATATAAACAGGCAGTTTTCAGAAGAAGATATCAAAGCTACCTATAATTATATGAAAATATGCTGTAAATCACTATTGATTAGAGAAATGAAAATAAAAAGAACTCTGAGGTACCAGCCCATACCTATCAGAAATGACAAATGCTAGAGAGGATGAGACGAAAAATAGGTACGCTAATGAACTTTTGGTGGAGTGGTAAACTGGTCCCACCGTTATGTAGAACAATTTAGAACTATGCCCAAAGGGCTATAAATTGTATATACTTTTTGACCCAGCAATACCACTAATAGGTCCATATCCCAAAGAAGATCAAAGGAAAAGGAAAAGGAAAAGGACCTATATGTACAAAAATATTTATAGCAGCTCTTTTTATGGTGGGAAAGAATTGGAAACTGAGTGGATGCTCTTCAGTTGGGGAATGGCTGAACCAATTGTGGTGTATGATTGTTATGAAATACTGTTGTGCTATAAGAAATGATGATGGAGGTCATTTCAAAAAACATGGCAAGACCTGTATGAATTAACGCGAAGTGAAGGGAGAAGAACCAGGAGATTGTTGTGCATAGTAACAACAATGTTGTAACGATGATCAGCTGTGAAAGACAGGCTACTCTGATTAGTACTAGCTACTCTGATCAGATCCAAGACAGTTCCAAAGAACTCATGTTGAAAACATGCTATCTGGGGAGAGGTGAGGGGGGATCGAGAACTGATTAACTTTGAGCGCAAATCGAAGTATAATTTTCTCACTTTATTTTTCTTGCTTTTTAAAAAATATGGCTAATATGGAGATATATTTTGCATGATTTCACATGTATAATTGATATAGTATTGCTTGTTTTCTCAGTGGGTGGAGGAGGGGAGGGAGGGAGAGAATTTGGAACTCAAAACTTAAAAAGAAAAGTGCTAAAATATATTAAAATGTTTTTCAAAAAAGAAAGATTGAGTAACTTATGGCACACTTAGAAAGAGGTACATAAAATGCTGTCTAAGCAAAAGGCTGATTCAAAGAGAATAAAACTCTGCAGGTAGAGTGACTTCTTGAAGCCAGGTACTTTTTAATTTTTGTTTTTGAATCCTCAAGCATGAAGCAATGTTCCTGGCATATGGAAAGCACTTAATGCTTTTTCATTCATTCTTTACAAACCAATAAATGAAAATTGTGCTATGTTATGAAAATATACAGCAATGAAGAAGGAAACCCCCAATTTTCTCTAGTTATTCATGGTTGAAAGAGGTGAGTCTAATTTGGCATTAAGATATTTAAGTATAAAAATCAGGAAAGTGACAAATTATTTGACTACTAAATGCTTAGTAGATATTGAGGAATATACTATATATACCTCTATCTAGAATTCTTAGGATTCTCAGTTTGACATCAAGTTTCTCTGGTTGTAATGATCTCCTCTACCTTTTTCTGGGTAATTAAATACAGTAAGTTATGCTTAGCTTTAATGGCCTTTTATTCTTTTGCCACCACCCAAGTGATTATCTCGAAATCTTTGGAGAAAATATCTTAATTGGGCTTGATTCCTCCGTGCTGCAATTGAGGAATGGCTTTTGGTCTTAATTATTTCTGTTAGTTACTTATTTTTTATACATATTTTAGATATCAGACCCTAAATATCAGAGATATTTTATGTAAAGATTTTCTCCTCAATTTACTGCTTGCCTGTTTATTCTAATTATGTTAATTTTGTTGGTGCAAACTATTTTAATCTCATGTAATCCAAATGAATTTTTCTTATCTTATACGAATTCGACAAACACTTGAGTACTTACTATGTGCCAGGCTCTGAGCTAGTCAGCTTAAAAGATTAAACTATAAATAAGTTATTGTTCCTGCATTTAAAGGACTGACATTTTTGAAGTTTTCTGTTATTACATAGCAGAAGATGTGAAAGTGGGAAGTACCTAGACATGTGGAACTAGTTGGCAGGAATTGGCCTGGATGCCTCTGCCAGTTCCTTGGCTATATCATCCTTGTTTGATCAGGACAGTGTTGGATGTGATGTATCCAAATTGGCCACAATTCATATTCCTGAGTTCAAATCTGGATTTAGACATTTACTAGCTGTATGCCCCTGGGCAAGTCACTTTATCCTGTTTGCCTCAGTTTCGTCATCTGGCAAACCACTACGGTATCTTGGCCAAGAAGATCCCAAATGGTATCACAAAGAGTCAGACGTGACTGAAACAAGTGAACAACAACAGTGATGACTTACGTTTCTTGGGCATCTCTGTGTCATCTTTGGTGTATGTATCTATTATTGACCTCTGGTGCTTAGTGGAATAAAATTTTACAATGATGACAATTGTGTAAGTCAGAACAGTTGAAGCAAGAAAATCTCTAATAAACTAACTCTTGCTCCTTACTTGTCCCTTTTCTTGTCCTCTCTTTCTCTTTCAAATTCTGTTTTTGGTTCTACTAATGGCTCCAGCAACAACCTTAATGTAGCTGTTTCTGTCTCCACTTCGACTTTCAGACCTACCCCAGCCCCCAGTTTCATATCTGCTTTTTGGTCTCATCCAGCTGTGTTGTCTAATTAAACATAGGCCACTTATCAGAGGAAGAAATGTCTTAAATACCTTGTCCTAAATCTTATTTGTGATACTTAATCACTGATTCATTCAGCAGACTTTTGCTAAGTACTTTCTGTGTGCCTGGCACTAAAGATGCAAAGACAGAAGATCCCATGGCCTTTGCCCTTGAGGACCTTACATTTGATCTGGAGAGATATATACCACATACACAAATATCTCCTAGATCATTCTTTCTCTCTCTCCCTTTCTGTGTCTTGTTATATGTATCCATAGTGTTCCCATTGTGCTTATTATTTGATTATGAAAAAAAAATCATTTTATCCAGTAGGACGAAACTGTCTTATAGGCCCTTTTATGAGGTATTATCTATTCATAAGTCAAAATTGTTCAGGGTTCCTTGGAATACATAACACAAATCCTTCTGTTCAGTGACCCTCTGCTAGTAAACTTGAGTGGGGTTAGAACATCAAATATGGAGCTGTATATTCACCAAAAAGATGGAAGAGATCTGGGGGGCAGAGACTGGATCACAGCTAGATTCTTCTGTTTGTTGATGGGATTGTGCTGCTTGCATCAGCTCCTGAACATTATAGAGCCTCTTCAAAGAGAGCTGGAGTCACTCAGGAGGTTTTCCTATCTACCTACATGAGAATGACCAAGTGAATGAAGAATGCTTGTTTTCCTCTTTCAACATGTATTTATTTGGATGAACACTGTATGGAAATTGTTTTACAGTACCTCTATCTGCCATAGATAGTATGGATAGGTAATGACTTGGCCCAGAGATGAGCAAGAGGAGGGAAGCAGACTGGATTGCTTTCCAAAAATTACAGAGGTTTTTTATTGATTCCATGTTTTTTATGAAAACAAAGGTCCATCTTATCAATAGTAACATTTTATTACTGTTGTGACATGGTAGTGAGAACTGAAGAACTAAAAACAAATATAATGCAGAGAGCAGTGGAGAGGCACTTGGTGGATGTGACGAGACTGTAACATAGAACCAGTGAGGAATTCTAAAGAAGAAAAAGAGGAAAGATGGCAAAGAATTGTATGTTTGAAAAAGAAGGTGGCCTGGCCACATGATGATAACCATAGAGCTTTGGTGGTACCGTGGTGTTGTTGAGAAAATAATAAGGAAGGTCTCCTGTATGGTGGGTAGATACTTTGTGTGGAACTTTTGAGAGATCATGGACAAGAGTTGAATAGGATTGGAAGGCATAGATTCAAAGGTTGATTGTGTGCATCTGTGTATGTCTTTATATGTAAATGTAGCATCAACCTGTGACTTCATTGCTGCCTATAGCAGGGAGCTTCCAGTTAAGTGACTTGATCGAAGTCACACAACCATTCTATGTTAAAGGTATAACTTGAGCCCAGGTAATCCTGATGCCAGGACCTGACCTCTGTCCACTCTGCTATGCTTCTCACATGTTCGGATGGATTCATGATCTCATTTATTTGTGAGTTCCCTCCCATAATGTCACCTGCTGAAATTTGTTTAATTTAATTTTTGTTTTTTCAGTTGACAAAAATCTGGTTTTTCTCTTATTTCTCCACTTCCTACTGAAAAAAAGAAAGAAAAACAAAGTCCATTTAACAAATATACAACCAAAACAAATTCCTACATTGGCCACGTCTAAAAATATGTCTTCTTGTACACTCTGAGTCCATCACCTCTCTGTCAGGCAATAGGTAGCATAATTTATCACTAGTCTTCTGGAATTGTGAATACTCATTGTCTTGATCAGGGTTCTTAAATCTTTCAAAGTTATCTGTTTTTACAGTGGAAGCCATCTTTTTTTTCCTATTGAGTATGGCACCCCCCAGTCTCTACTCCTCCATCGAGTTTTCTGACTCAGAACCCAGGTGGAGGGTTGGGGAATGAGAGATTCAGCTCAGTAATGAGTCATAATGTGCAAGAAGCAGGCAGAAGGTATCAGAAAGGGATGAATACAGACATGATATTACAAAAAAAACAAGCAAACATGATGGCATTTAGGAATATCTGAAAGTGGAATGGGCTTCGTTGGGAAATTGAAGGTTCCCCTTCAATACATGTCTTCAAGCAAAGGCTAGGTGATCCTCCAGAAGGCATATTTTAGATGTGATTTTTGAATATATGGGATGGACTAGATGCTCTCTGGCTCCTACCAGCTATTACAGTCTATGTTTTTATAATAATCAGAGTTGGCAAAACAAAATATCTTATTTCTTAAAAGTCTCTATTTCTTTATTTTTATTAGGCCACGAAGAGAATCTTAAAATGTAAAAAGTTCTAAAATTTAGCCTTGCAGCAACTGCTTTAGCATAATTTAGAATAAATTAAAGGAGTAGTATTGGATAATATTAAATATTTCATAAAATGAATCATTTTTACCTATACCATCCTTTAGAAGTAATTAAAATGTTTAAAAGTATTGCTCCTTAACCACTTTCACATGTTTATCTCTTGTGATTGTTTCCCACATGATCCCCTTTTATGTATTCATCCAACTCTCTTGGGATCATTTTCATGTGAATATTTTGCTAGTATCATGATTTTCCAGTGTCTTTTTTAACATAATTTTCAGATTTTTCAAAGTGATATAATTTCCATTTTAAAACCCTTACTTATCTATGTGTTTGAAAAAAATTCAAGGCACTCTCATGGTACTTTTTAATGGAGAATATTTTAGGTTTATTAATCTATAAAAATAATATGTTTGAAGTTGATATAAAATGAAGGTGGAAAAATATTCAAACACAATTCAGCATCCTATCATTTAAAATCCTGACTTTATTTCAAGTTATTATTTCTATTTGAGGTTGCTTACTTTTTGGTTTTGTTTGTCTTACAGTTGGGTTAACAACTTTGGCCATGAAGGTCTTGGAGTCTTGTTGGATCTATTAGAGAAACTTCTGGATAAAAAACAGTAAGAAAACATATTTGTAAAAATTACCAATGGAGAAATTTTTAGAAAGCAGTATAAAGTATTTCTTTTTTACATTTAGGCAAGAAAGTATTGACAAGAAGAATCAGCATAAACTTATTCAATGCCTGAGAGCATTTATGAATAACAAGGTAAGATGAATTTACATCCACAGCTATTTTTCTTGATGTGTCTTCCTTAAAGCATTTTGATACACACCAATATGCACAGATAAAAAGGGTCCTGTGTACTGTGCTTCGTTACAAATTTAATTTAGGTTTTTCCCTTTTTAAAGTTATACTTTGACCAAAATGTAATTAATGTTTCATTTTTAAAGGACATATGTTATCAAGTGGCATACATAAGTGAATCTATGCTACTCTCATTTTAGATAATCCTTTTTATAGTAATGAGTTAATATTTGTGGAAAAATAAAATGTATAGCCAGTAATATTTCTAGAGCCCTCTTTTTGTTTATGACTTTGTGAGGTGGGGGGGGCGGGGTGGAGGATGGGGAGAAGCAAATCCAAGTTTATGGATCCTTGTATTTTCTGTTGGCTCATTTGTCAGGACCATCTCTGCCTTAATACTTCCCTGTGTCAGATGTTAAATTGATGGCAGTGAGTTAATGGGTCCTTGCTTGGAAAGAATATTTCTAGAAGATTTGGGGAGGGAGGAGCTGGAGTGAGTGGTGATTGCATGTGTATGTCCAATGTGAATTACATTTTCATTGCTTAATGAATTTAAAAGAAATATTTGTCTTTTTAAAAATAGTCTAGACTTTTAGTAGTTTGAAAGAGAAATATAGTTTGTTTCTTTTTCCACGGGCCATTTTAAAGTTATTGGCTTGGAAACTGTTTGCTCTCTATGCCTATAGGTGAAATATCATTGACTAATTCATTTAATTACTTAATTCCCTTCAGATGGTGTTTTAATAATCTCAAAATACTTAATAGAAATAAATAATTGTAGTGATAACAATGAACTTGCCAAGTGTGAAATATAACTATTAATAACTAATGCAATAAGATAGTCCATTTAAATAATCTGTAAGTGGTGTTCATAAAAAGCACAGATTTTTTTTCATAAGTATTAAAGACCACTCTGCCAACAAAGACAATTGCAAAGAAATGAGAAATCCCAACTGAGCACAGAATTTCTCTACTGATAGGTTACTAATGGACCTTTCATAACCCTGGGTAGCAGAATGCTACTTGATCCTCCTTATAGCCTTTTCCAGGAGGCCTGTCATGATTATAAAACAGTTTGCTCAACTCTACTGTATGCTTTGGTGTAATCATGTCAAAATTCATGACAAAGAAAGCACCGTTCTGTCTATATTTGGGTGCCCTTGTTCCTATGTGTTCAGCCAGTAGCTGATTACATTAAAAATACATTCTTCTTGGCCCAGAGAAGTCTGGATAGGGAGTTCTGGTTTCCATCACTTGCGCTGACTGTTGCCAAATCTCTCCAGTCTTTGGGATTCCTGGATAGTTTTAATCAATAAAAATTATTCATAGCAGAAAATTAGGGCCATGTCCCTTTCCGGAGCTTTTTTCCCCTTAAAAAGTTATGTTGACATATATGACCTTTTCTTACAGTTTGAATTCTAGAAACATCCATTTGTCTGACATGATGCCAAGTGGAGTCCATTTGAAGTTGAGGCATACTGGTGTTTTCCCAGTTACTATCTGCTCAGTTAATAAATCAGTTTTGTTTTAACTCAGATCTCCAAATCGATCTTTGGCCTCCTTGATGCAGATATTCCTTCCAGTAATGCAATGGTCAGCCCATCCATGCCTGCCTTTGCCGTGTGCCTCTTCTCCCTGTTCCCCCACTCAGTTCACCCCAAAGGCAGAATGCTGTAGGCAATAGAGAGGTAATCTCACTTTCAGGAAGACATGGATTCAGGTTCTGCTTCATCCATCTCTTGCTCATGTGACCCTGGGCCAGTCGCTCAGCTTCTCAGTGCCTCAGGCAGCTCTCCCAGGCAAATGTTGCCCAGAACTGGTAGAGGGTGTTTCCTCACTGGGCGTTCCCCATACCAATGAAATCTCAGGTCTGGCTTGAAAAATCTTTAAGAAATGCTTTTCATTTAGCCAGGACCTGTTGTGATGATACCCTAAGAAACTGCTTAGATTTTCTTAATTATGTCATGTTATGATATATATTGTAATGTGAAGTTTTAGTTTTTAAATCAACAATTTGAATATCACTTTTTTGGATTATGCTTATACTATTGAAAGAACAAATCACTGGAAAATCAAGTGATTTTCTTTCTGAATTCCAATTTTCTTTAAAACACTTACTTTAACTTCAGTAACTGCCAGTGACTCATTCATTTTGACCTGTACTTTTCTCATTTCATCATCCCCTTTACTCTGCCTTCTGTCTTACTACTTAGCTCCTCCATTTCCTTTTTTTACTTTCTCTGTTTCCTTACTTCAAATGATCTGTATGTGAAGTCATTGCTGAACACTGTAGTGCTTAGATTTTGGGCTTCACAGCCTGACGTTGGCCTCCACGAAGAATCATAGCATTGTATGTGAAGCCTTAGACACATTTTGTAGTTCAGATCTTTAAAAAATTACATCTTCAGTCTTATGACAACCATACTTTTGGAGAATCTCCTTGAAAAAAAAATATATATACAGGCATGTCTAAGAAATGAAGGAAAATGGTATCCTGCCTCACTTAACCTAGTCAGCTGTGGTACTTGAGAAAACCCAGGAGTTATTTCCTTGCATTTCATAATTTTTAGCATAATACAGAATTATGGAAAGATGCGTGTATTTTATTGCTTCTTTGGCTATTATGTACTATACAAAACAACCTTTCAATTTCTTTTTTAATATTTTTTATTATGAACTTATTAGTCTTCAGCAAGCATGAACATTTCTATGTATAAAGACAGAAAGAAGATGGCATATAAAACCAAGAATATCTACATACAAAATTTTTTTGTGGTTTAAATTTAATATGGTAGTTCTAATACTGCTCTTTTTGTCTATGACTCCTTCTGAAAGTTTTTCTGTTCTCTTCTATGTATTTTTGAATGTTTCATTGATTTTCATTTCTTTTTTCTATCCATTACTATCACTATACCCCACTCTCCCACTGTTGTAATGTGAATGTGTAAATTGTTCTTCTGGTTCTGCTTACTTCATGAACTCTGTTATCCAAATTTTCCCATGTTTCTCTAAATCTTTCCTTTTGGTTATGCCTTATAGTACAACCATATTTCATTGCATTCATATGCCATAATTTATTTAGCCTTTCCCCAATTAGTGAGCATCTAAACATTCCAATTTCAACATTTTACTATGTTTCTTTTTCCCCTTTTTAAAAAAATTATTTATTTATTTATTTTTAGTTTTCAACATTCACTTCCATAAGATTTTGAGTTTTAAATTTCCTCCCCCTCCATCTCCTCCCCCTTCCCCAAGACAGCATGCAGTCTGATATAGGCTCTACTTTTATGTTCATATTAAACATATTTTCACATTAGTCATGATGTAAAGAAGAATTAGAAATAATGGGAGGAACCATGGGAAAGAAACAGAATAAAACAACAAAAGAAAAAGAGAACAAAGAGTGTGCTTCCATCTGTATTCAGACTCCAAAGTTCTTTCTCTGGATGTGGATAGTATATTCCATGAGTCTTTTGGAGATGTCTAAGACCCTTGCATTGCTGAGAAGAGCCAAGTCTATCAAAGTCTGTCATCTCACAGTGTGGCTGTTACTGTGTACAACGTTCTCCTGGTTCTGCTCACTTCACTCAGCATCAGTTTGTATAAGTCTTTCCAGGTTTTTAAACAACATATTGTAGGATTATGGTTTGTAATCCAATCTGCTATCAGCTTCCGTTTTATGGAAGAGTTCATCCCATTTACGTTCAGTCATGATTACTATCTGTGTCTTTCTCTCCATCCTGTTTTTCCCCTCCCTGTTTATGCTTTTCTTTCTCATTTCTCCCTTTCCCTTCTCACTAGAGTTTTGCTTTTGACCACCACCACCCTCAGTTGGCCCTCCCTTCTATAAGCCCCCTCCCTTTTCTTCCCCTTTACTATTACTACTTCTCCCCTCCCTTTTATCCACCCCTTCCCTTTTCTGTCCCCTTTCCCCTCCAACTTCCTGTACGTTAAGTCAGATTTCTATATCTAACTTATTATATTATTCACTCTTTGAGCCAAATCTGACGAGAGTAAGGTTCAGACAATGTTCATCTCCCTCCCTTCTTTCCCTCTACTGTAATAGGTTTTTGTGCCTTTTCATGTGATATAATTTACCCTTGTCTGCCTCCTTCCTTTCCTCTTCTCCCAGAGCAATTCCTTTTCACCACTTAATTAGATTTTTTTATCATCACATCAAAGTCAACTTATACCCATGCCCTCTGTCTCTGTATATAAATGTCGTAATAATGATACAATTCTCAAGAGTTACAAGTATCATCTTCCCTCGTAGGGATGTAAACAGTTTGCCTTTATTAATAACGTGTTGTTTTTTCTTTCCTGTTTAACTTTTTATACCTCTCTTGATTTTTGTGTTTGAAGATCAGATTTTCTTTTGAGCTCTGGTCTTTTCATCAGAAAAGTCTAGGAGTCCCCTATTTCTTTGAATATCCATCTCCTCCCCTGAAAGATTATGCTCAGTTTCTCTGGGTAGTTGATCCTTGGTTGTAATCCAATCTCCTTTGCTTTATGGAACATCACATTCCACGTCCTCTGATCTTTTAATGTAGAAGCTGCAAGGTCTTGCGTAATCCTGACTGTGGTTCTATGATATTTAAATTGTTTCTTTCTGGCTGTTTGCAATATTTTCTCTTTGATCTGATATTTGGGAATTTGGCTGCAATTTTCCTTGGTGTTTTCAATTTGAGATCTCTTTCAGGAGGTGATGAGTAGATTCTTTCGATGACTATTTTACCTTTTAGTTCTAGGACCTCGGGAGTTTTCTTTGATGATATCCTGAAAGATGCTGTCCAGACTTTTTTTTTTTTATCTTGGTTTTCAGTTGACTAATCATTTTTAAATTGTCTCTCCTGGATCTATTTTCCAGGTCAGTTGTTTTATCAATGAGATATTTTATATTTTTTTAGTTTCTTTTATTTTTTCATTCTTTTCTTCCTATTTGACTAATTCTTGATATCTCATGGAGTCGTTAGCTTCCACTTGCCCAATTCTAATTTTTAAGGAGTTGTTTCTTTCTATTAGATTTTGTACTTCCTTTTCCATTTGGCCCATTTTACTTTTTAAGAAGTTTTTCTCTTCAATGAGTGGAAGAGCGCAAGGGTGTGCTCAGCAGAGAAAAGATTATATAGATCCCTAACCGCAACTCCTCCTCCCTAACCCCCTTCCTCTCAGCTCATTGGTGCAAGCCTTGAGGGCACAATCTGTTAGCGGCAGTCTACCCCAGCCAACAGGGTTACACAAGTTTGCCAGGAGACAAGAAAAGGCGGGAAGTCTTGCAGTTTAGGTTGGGGGTAGGGTATTCTATTCTTTCTGCTACTTGCTTAAAAACAGGGTCTGAGTGGGCGGGTTTTGACAAGGTCAGAAGGGAGTGTGTTTCAACAATACAATTAGAAGGCCATCTACAACAGGTGTCTCCAATTTCTCTCCTCCCACTTTCTTACTATCTGGCTTTTGACTTTATCTCTCTCTCCAGATGACCAGTGATCTTCTAATTGCTGCCCTTTGTGAGAACTATTAACAAGAACTATTAACCCTTTGAGGAAGCTTCACTTCTGAGAGATCATCTCTCACACTGACATACGTGGTGGTTTTCTGAGCTGGTGTTTACTGATTCCCCTGCCTATGCTGAGGCATTTGGGGGTCCTGGTATTGACGCTTGCCTGCTCCACCACTCTGGGGCTCAGGATCTTCCCCTGGTTTGCTGGGGTGGGGCTTGCTGCTGTCTTGCTGGGACACCTCCCGTCCTGTACTTCTCCCCCTCACCCAGAACAAGAGGGGCCTTTCCTGTTAATCCCTCAAGCTTTCCTGGACTACAAGACTGCTGCACCCCATCTTTCTGCTGGCTCATCTGTTCCAGGGTTTTTCCTGGGGTGATTTTTTTGGGCTTTCAGAGGTTAGTAAGGGAGGGTAAGAGAGACTTTCTTCTTACTCCGCCATCTTGGCTCCCAGAAGTCTACAAAGTCCTCTACTATGTTTTTTACTGATGATTTTAACTTTGAATTCCAGACATCCACTGGCATACTCAATGACATGAGTAGAATGACTTCCAAAAATTGTTATCAATATACATTTGCCTTGCTAGTTCTTTGAAGCAGGAATACTACAAATTATTTGTGATTATTAGAACAATCTGATGGAGATCATACCTGAATGGTAGTTGTAGAAGATACGGCCTTTCAAAGGAAAATAATAATAAATTCCAAGAGGCAACATGGCTTGGTGGAATCAGGAAGACCTGAGTTCAAATTCTGGCTCAGATATTTACTAGTTGTGTGACCCGGTACAACTACCCTGTGCTTCAGTCTCCTCATAAGTAAAATGAGGGGATCGGATTCATTGTCCTCTAAGGATCCCTTCTAGATCTAAAACTCTGACCCTGTGTACTATTTTGGATAAAAGAACATAATTATTTCACAATTCCCTTTTGGAAGTATCATGTGGGCGTTAGTGAAAAGCAATAGGCTTAAATATATTCTCTCTATAAAAATGAAGAATGCACAGTGATCTACATCCCCCTTAACTTACTGTTATTTTTGTCCTTTTTTTTTTTTTTTAATAGTTTGGGTTGCAAAGAATCCTAGGTGATGAAAGAAGCCTTTTGTTGCTAGCAAGGGCAATTGACCCCAGACAGCCCAACATGATGACGGAAATAGTAAAAATACTTTCTGCTATTTGCATTGTTGGAGAAGATAACATGTGAGTAATATTGCATTTTGTTTGCTTCTCAGAAGAAAAATGTTGCCAAATTAATTAAAACTGTGTTTTTCTATTATGTAAAAGACTTACACTGAAAACACTACAAAACTTTAGGGAATTTGTGGATAACCTTTATCTTGCCTATTTTACATTTTAGCACCTACCTTTTCTTTGTTAGTAGAATGTTGAAGATACAATCCTAATGGTGAAGCTCTTATTGAAAGTGAGATTTCCAAAGAACACACCTTATTTATGCTTACTTTATATGCCAAACAGCCATTTGGAAAGAAAAACGAAAAACAAAAACAAACGAATTGTTCATCTGTTCGTTCGATTAGGTGGTTGTTTTGTTTTCTTGTTGTTGAGTCTTTGTTTTCTTTATACAGTAGCAAAAGAAGAGTTAGGGTTAGGGGTTAGGGAGCTGGATCTTGTCTGCTCTCTACTGAATCAGTTATTTGCTCTAGGTTCGTATACTTACAAACTTGTGCCATCTCTCATCTGTGAAGGCCCAGTGTAAATTTGAACCATAACATATAAGAAGGAAAAGGCTGTGCCTACTTACCTACTTAACGAAGTTTGTTTTGAGCTCACTGTACTAAACGTCTACCTAGACTAATGAGGCATTCCAGTCCATACTAGAATTGGTTAGCCTCCTTTGTATGGGGGCTTTTGGGCTGTGAATTGAAATTTCCACCAAATACATAAACTGAAACGTCAAACTTCTGGACCCTTTGTGCCCCTTTGCAGATTCCAGTTTATGTTAGATGGTCAAGCTAACTGTCTCACGTCTCAGTCTTGCTTTGGGTATTCCTTACTTGTTGTGTGTGTAATTACCAGGTTTAAGAGTGGTACAAGAAGACTACTCCTTTTCCATCTCTGTTAGCAAAAGGAATGGTCAGATGTTTTAAAGTCGATGGTTTCTAGCTTAGGAGAAACCAGAACTTTAAGGAGCAGATGGTAAACCATGATCTCAGACTTCATCGTATTTTATGTCGGAACAGTATCACAGTAAAGAATGGCAGGTTCCGTCTAACAAAGGAGTGGTCTCTTAATATTTCAGGGTTTTATTAGTTTTTAAAAGAGAATCCATCCTAAAATCATTTGATGTCATTTGATACTAATTTCAGAAATCTTTTGGGAAGAATAATAGGCTGCATGAAAGCAAATTGTCTTTAAAAAGGGATAAAATGTTACAATTTGGTACTTAGTTTGATAAATTATAACTGTCAAAGATGAAATCATGGGAGGAAGCTAATTTTTGTTGAGATAATTTGATCTGTATCAGACTAATAATAGGCATGTTTCCTTCTTATCTGAGCTTTCGTGTTAGGTATTATTTTCTGTTCCATTGTAAAAGAATGTCAATATCGTTAGCATTGCTTTTTGTTTTCCATGTTGACTTTTTCATGGAACTCATTCATAAAACATGGCCTGTTCCTATTGGCATTAACTAGTATCAACAATAGGTGTCATGTTGTGTTAAATTTGTTGTTGAATAGATGTTAATTTCACTTAGGTGCAAGAAGTAAGATAAAAAAGGAAATGATTGGAATTAGAATATTTATCCTGTAAATATGGCTCTATTAGCATCATTAAGGACTTTCCCCAAAGGTATTCATTCGATCTCATTTTCAATTTGAGGAGGTAGTCATAATTTAAAATTTAATCAGTTGTATTATATTAGAAATGTGTCACAGTAACACATTTTTAAAGCAGTAATGGGGTTTACAAACATAAGCAAAGGGAAAGAAAACGGAAGACTGAAAGAGGAAAGCCATACTGATAATTTGATAATGCAGTATTTTTATCTTTTTTATTGTTTTTCTTATTATTTTCCCCATCAGTCTGGACAAACTTTTAGGCGCTATCACTACAGCAGCTGAAAGAAACAATAAAGAACGATTTTCACCGATTGTAGAAGGACTGGAAAACCATGAAGCCTTGCAGTTACAGGTGGGTTTTGCCCTTTCTCATGTAGCTTATTCATTTGTATTAAGTTCATCATTTGGCGTATTTCCAGTATTATTTTTGGCACCTTTAAAATAGAATGCAGTGTTGAAAGTAAAACTCATGTTATTATAAAAGCTGAACATTTTATTTATGATATAAAGTATTCAATCTTAGGCAATGTCAGAGGTTATTGTGAATGTAACACTTGGGCTGATCAGAAAAGTACAGATTTTCTTTGTGCCATCCATAGACTTCCGGAATCTTCCTATCTCAGTGGATGGAATTACTGGATGTAATCAAATCTTTGGTTCCAGTTTCATTGTAGCGCTTCATGTAGACCAGCCTAAAAAAGTCTTGCTTGGCTGGGAACATAGGCTGAAGATGAAGATTGCCTTTTCCCAGCTGTTTTTCGGAAACAGCCCATTTGATTAGTGACATCTTGGTGGTTATCTCTCTCTTAAAGGCATTAGTGTGGTTTTGTGTGCCCCATGGTGTAAGTGCATTGAGGGATGTTCTGTCATTTGCTATTGTTAAATTATTTAAGTTTTTAAGAATTGATTAGCTGATGGGAGAAAATACAACACTACTTTTCTTTTTATTATTTTTCCAGCAGCAGATAGTAGTAACTGTTTTTTCTTTAAGTAGACAGAGGAATGAATTTTCCTTTCTCAAGTGACGTAAGTCTTCAGTCTACCAACAATATTATCTCTTCCTTCAAGGGTACTTTGTAAACTACTATTGGCACAAGTGAAATTATTATAAATGTTTTAGGTGACTTTTAGGGGGAAATACTCTTTAGTTCAGCTATACCTTATTAAATTAGAGAGATGTTATCTGTAGTGTTTAGAAACTATACTTGTAAATTGCTCCTAGAAAGAGCTTTTAAAAAATTCTGCGATGAGTGTGGCCTGTGATTGTGTGCTGTTACATAGCCCTCTAAATTTCATGCCCTTTCAAACCCTCAGAAAAATTTGTATGGCATTCTATTGCACAATTATTAGGAAAATATTTTTTGTTTAAAAAAATTCTTAAATCTAATTTGGGAGCTGGATTCTGGCATTATTCATCACATGCACTGGTATCTAATGTGGTAGGACACTGAATGAATGTGATTGGAAAGTAACTTTCTGCTTTACTGGATAAAATTCTCTTTTCGTGTGCTTGCTTATTTATTTTTCAGTTAATAAGCATTTATTTTCTCTCCCATCCTTCCTCCATTTAGAAGAAAAAGAGAAAAATACAATCCTCATAACAAATAGGGTTAGACAAGCAAAAAAGTAATTCCTACATTTTTAGCATCCAAAGATGTGTATGTGCATCTTGAATCCATCCCTACCCTGTCAAGACGTGGGCTGTGGCCTTGTGGTGGTCACTGCATTGATTGCAGTCCTTAAGTCTTTCAAAGTTGTTTGTCTTTACACTGTCCTTGTTATTGTCATAAATGTTCTCCTGGTTCTTCTTGCTAACTTCTGATTTAACATCATCCAAATCTTCCCAGGTAGGGCAGAATATTATTTTATTACATTCATATACCATAATTCCTTCTCTCATTCCCTAATTCATGGGTACCCCCTTAGTTTCCTTTCTAATTCTTAATGACAAGGAAGAATTGATTTTTGAAGTACATATAATGGTAATTTTATCTGGAAGTAACTACTGTATCAAAGAATTAGTGATAGAGAAAAAGAAAGCTGGGCATGGTCTGAAATGCATCCTAGATTTTGCGAAAGTAGAGTTGAGAGGATTCATAAGAACAGGAACAATCCCACTGACTTAAAGTCTATATGGAAAATCAGCTGGTGGTAGGGGAGGAGGTGGAAGTTTTTTATTCTTCCTTGGGCTTTTCCTAATGAAATGCTGACTACATAAAGAGAAACATATCTAATGAGGAAAAGAAGGAGTCGTCTAAAGAGATCAATGTAAATTCATAGAAACTCAGTGTCCACTTACACATAAAAAAGCTGTTTACAGAAAATGGAGGCAAAGATGTATTCTCTAGTTTCCCCCCAGTACACATCCATCATGGCTCTTGGAAATGGTATTGCAAAGATAAGTCTGCGTTATTCAGTTGATTACCCCATCAGCTGAACTCCAGAGACTTGGGGCTCTTGACAGTTTTTTTTATTCTTATACTGTAAATCATGCCCTTTTGAAGCTGAATCTGCCAACTCCTCCCACATGTAAAGGGCGTCAGGTGCTAATCCCTACTGGAAAAGGGCAAAGTGGGAATGGTGTCTCTGAAATGAGAAGGTTTGGATCCAGGTATAGCTCTGGCTTCTCAAACCATGACCTGTCCTTGCCATTTACACTGATTAAAAGCTTGAATCTTAATTCGAAAGCTGTAGCAGGTTTTAATGATTAAAAAAACAAAAACAACACTTAGTAGCATTGACTTCATCTAAAAATAAAGAAGGTACAAGTTTTATTTATGTATCTATTTTTAGGCTAGTGTACACATGACTGTCTAAGAGCCAAATCTAGGATCCTTGTTGACCATATAGCCATTTATTTAATGTACTGCTTCAGTTCAACTCTGCACCATTTCGGAAGGGCCTACTTACTGTCTGCCAGGCACTTGGGATAAAAAAACAAAACCAAAAAAAAAACCAAACCAATGAAAACAGTTTCTACCCTCAGATTAAAAATAATACAATACTTAGAATGCAACACTAAGTGAAAGGTATAATGCATTGGAGATTTGGATCTAGAAGGAATTTTGAAGTCCAAGCCCCTTATTTTATAATGGAACATACTGAGGCTCAGAGCATCTAAGTTATCTGCCTTAGTTTATACCAGGTATCAAGTAGCAGGGCAGCTAGGTGGCACAGTGGATAGAGTGCCAGACCTGGAGTCAGGAAGATACATCTTCCTGAGTTCATATCTGACCTCAGTCACTTACAAGCTGTGTGACCCTGGGGAGGTCACTTTACCCTGTTTGTCTCAGTTTCCTCATCTGTAAAATGAACTGGAGAAGGAAGTGGCAAACCACTGCAGTACCCAGGTAAACACCAGATGGGGTCATGAAGAGTCAGAAATGGTTGAAAACAACTAAACAACTTGCAGAGTCAGATTTAGGGGCCAGGTTTTTATTCTAATCTTTCTTTTTATTTTGTTTTCAGTGAACAAAAAATTATTTTTTCTTCTTCCCAAGAACTCTTCCTCCCCAGATGAAAAAACAAAAACCCTTGTAGCAGACATGCATATTCACAGTAAATTTCTGCATTTGTCACATTCAAAAATATGCCTTATTTCCCATATTCTATTATCTTTCATTCAGGAAGTAGATAGCATGCTTCATCATTGATCCTCTGGAATTGCATTGATCAGAGTTCTTAAGTCTTTCAAGGTTATTTTTCTTTATATTATTATATCACCTGTTCTCCAGGTTCTACTTACTTCATTCTGCGTCATTTCATGAAAGTCTTCTCAGGTTTCTCTGCAACCATCCCTTTTGTCAATTTTTACATTATCCCATTAAATTCGTGTGCTATAATTTATTGAGCCATTCTCTAATGAATGGGCACTTTGCTATCACCACAAAAGGAGCTGCTATCACAACTAGGAGACCTTTTCATGCTTTCTTGGATCTCTTTGTGGCACAGTCCTAGTAGTGATGTAACAGTCAGAGACTCTGTAATGTAGTTATTTGGAGGTGAGAGAGAGTGGGGTAGTTCCAAATTGCTCTTCAGAATGGCTGAACCACACCTCCACCAACAGTGCATTAGTCAGTCAATCAGTAGATAAACATTTATTAAGTACCTACTATATGCCAGGTACTATGTGCAGGGTCCATAAGACAAGTCCCTGTTTTCAGGGAGCTCACAGTCTAATGGGAGCTGTCACATGCCCTACGCACAGACAAGATAAAGACAGAATAAATTGGAGATCAACAGGGAGAAGTCCCTAGCATTAAGGGGGATTGGGAAATGCTTCTTGGAGTAGGGGAGATTTTAGCTAGAACTTGAAGGAAGCCAAGATGAGGCAGAGATGAGGAGGGAGGGAATTCTAGGCATGGGGGCCAGCCAGTAAAAATGTAATGTGGTGCTGTGCCCCCAGAGTCACTCGGCTATGTGTACCCTTTAAGTCATAGTTGTGATACCACAACTAAGCCCATACCCCAAAGAATTATGAAAAAACATATATAGATATAAATGTTTATGCAGCTTTTTATTAATTAATAAAGAACTGGAAACTTAAGCAAGTGCCCACCTATTGGGAAATGGCTCAACAAATTATGGTGTGTGTGTATTTATACATATATGCATATATATATATATATGTATATGTCTTTGCATGTATGTACGTATTGAAACATCATTTCACTGTTACAAAGTATAAAATGAACAGTTTCAGTAGCAGCTGGGAAAATCTCTATGAACTATGCAGAGTGAAGCAATGAATAAGTGAATGAAAAATAATTTATTAAACTTTTATTATGTACCTGGCACAGTGCTAAGGGCTGGGAATAAAAATACAAGCCAACAAGCCAGTCTTTACCCTCAAGGAGCTTATATAATATCATCCTCATCATCATCATCATCGTCGTCATCATCATCATCGTCATCGTCATCATCATCATCATCATCATCATCGGCAACACCGGTTGGAATTTCCCTATCACTTTAAAGTTTGAAAATATTTTACGTACGTTATTTTATTATCCTGGCAAATGAAAAAACATAGAGGACTATTGCAACAACCCTCTATTTGTTCTCCTTACCCCAAGGATTTCCCCAATCCAGTTGTCCTTCACTCAGCTATCAAAGTGCTCCTCCACCCAACTGTTCGATAAACTTCAGTAGCTCCCCCTGCCCTCCACGATCATTTATAAAGTTCCTCATGGCCTGCCCCTTTCCTGCCTCTCCAGTCTTCTTACACCCGAATTATGGCCAGGTACTCTGGGAGAAAGTGACTTCCAGGCTGTTCCTTGCACAGGAACCTCCATCTAACTAGTCTGGGCATTTTCACCGGCTGTCCTTTTCTGTGCCTCCTGGCATCACTGGCTTCTTCTAATTCTCACCGAAAATCCCACCTTCTTCAAGAAGCCTTTTCTAGTCTAGTCTACTGAATCTTCATGCCCTCCCTATGAGTTTCTTTCCAGTTTGTCCTGTCCAGATCTTCTTTGTCCATAGTTGTTTCCACATTGGCTCGCTCATTAGACTTTGAGCCCTTTGAGGACAGGAAGTGTTTTTGCTTTCTTTGTACCTCTACTTTTAATACATTATCACTAAGCCTGGCACGTGCTTAGTGCTGAGTAAATGTTTGTTTACTTGTTGACTTTCCTTCCCCAATGTTTTATAAATGTGATAAATTTGTCTGTAGGTCTAAGTCAGTCCCTGACTTTATTACTTGAACCAAAATATGTCCTATTTTTGGTTCATCACAACTGTATTTTCTTTTTGTAAAGTAAATTTTAATTGAGAGCTTTTGTTTTTATATTACTTAAATTTAGACCAGCCCTCCCAGAGCGCTGTCCTACATAACAAATTAAAAAAAAATTTTTTTAAATTTATTTTTTTTTGGTTTTCAACATTCACTTCCATAAGCTTTTGAGATTTCAATTTTCTCTCCTCCACCCTGCCCAATATGGTGCACAATCTGATATAGGCTCTACATATACATTCCTATTAAACATATTTTCACATTAGTCATGTTGTAAAAAAGTATTAGAACCAATAGAAGGAACCACGAGAAAGAAGAAGTAAAACAACACAACAACAAGAAAAAAGAGATCAAATAGTATGCTTCCATCTGCATTCAGACTCCATAGTTCTTTGTCTGGATGTGGACAGCATTTTCCGCCATGAGTCTTTTGGAGTTGTCTTAGTTCCTTGCATTGCCGAGAAGAGACGAATCTATGAAAGTTAATCATCATACAGTGTGGCTGTTACTGTACAACATTCTCCTGGTTATGCTCACTTCACTCAACATCAGTTCATTTAAGTCTTTCCAGGTTTTTGTGAAGTCTGCTTGCTCATCATTTCTTATAGCCCAATAGTATTCCTTTCCATTCATATACTACAACTTGCTCAGCCATTCCCCAATTTCCAATTCTTGGCCACCACAAAAAGAGCTGCTAGAAATATTTTTGTACATGTGAGTCCTTTTCCTGTTTTTATGATCTCTTTGGGATACAACCTTAGAAGTGGTATTGCTGGGTCAAAGGGTATGCAGTTTTACAGCTCTTTGAGCATGGTTCCAAATTGCTCTCCGGAATGGTTGGATCAGTTCAGAGTTTTTTTTTTTAATAAGAAAAAGAGGAAGATGAAAAGAACAATCAGCCAAGCATATCAGTACATCGGAAAAGCCTGAAAATATATGTGAAATTTCATATCCGTGGGCCTCCCACCTCTGCACAGGAGGAGAGAAGCATGTCTCCTCATCTCTCTTCTTTGGGGCCCTATTTATAGGATTGAGCTTTCTTCTCTTTCTTAATAATGCGGCTGTTTTCCTTCTCCCTTGCCTAATCACTTTACCTCTTTTGGCCTCATCCTGAAAATGAGGGAATGGTGATGTCTAAGAGCCCTGCCTGTGATGATGAAACCCAATGCTTGGTGTCTAGAGACTCTTGGTGGGACTAGACACCACCTACTAGCCTTCCTGAACACACTAGGGGGACCAAGCAAAAGGCAGGGTACACAGCTTTGTTGTTTAAAAGAAAGTAATTAGTGCTGTATTTTAACAGAATGGCTTCTCTATTTCTGTAGCATCTTGAGAATTCTCAAAATGTTATTTCAGTCTTGGGAAGTCATTCTGTTAAAATATAGCAGTAATTACATTTTAAAATAACAGCTATATACCTCTTTCTTTTGGATTTTAAAACACATTATTAACTTCTCACAAAAATGTTTCTAACTCACCTTTAATACAAAATCTCATGAGTGTTAATATTTTTCTTTCACATATTTGGATAATAGCTCAAGAAAGAGGAGAGAAGTAACATAATGATGGATGAATTTTTTAAAATAACATTTTACAGTTTACAAAGTGCTTTGATGAGGCTAAGAAGTCGTGACTTGTCCAAATACATTTGATTATTAAGTAATGAAATACTCAACTTGAACTCAGTTCTTCTGACACTTTCCACTACTCTATCCTAACCCTAATAAAAATGATTCATTAGAAATCATTTAATAGCCTGAAGAGAAGTCTTTTTTTTTTTTTTAGGTGAGACAATTGGGGTTAGGTGACTTGCCCAGAGCCACACAGCTAGTGAGTGTTATGTGTCTGAGGCCAGATTTGAACTCGGGTCCTTCTGAATTTAGGGCAAGTGCTCTATCTGCTGCGCCACCTAACTGCCCCTAGAGAGAATTCTTTATTGGGGGAGAGGAGAGGAGAAGCGGAACATGACAGTTGTCTTCCAATTTGGGGGACAAAGATTAGAACATATTCCATAAAATGTTGAAGTAGGAGCAATGGGAACAAATTACTTTATTCTCAGAGTCCCCAAAAAAACCTGTTCGCTCTAACATACACAGTCCACTCAATCTCAAACCGTCCCAGTGTACCAAAGGGCAGTATGGAAAACGTGTCAAAAAACTCATCAGAGATGACCCCTAACCAGTATCGAAGTCTCATCAGGCTTCTACCAAGTCTGAAGTAAAGTCAGTAAGAAATCTGACTGGTGAAGTTAGTTTTTATTTAAATATTTTATTATCTCTCTATGTAATCATGTCTTTATAGTGTTACGTAGGTATTGTGGTAAAATGTACTTTGAGTTCCATATTGTTTTGTATTTTTACATCTTTTTTGTTCATACCCAAGTCATTTTAGAGTAGTTTTGTAGTCTTATTGAAAGCCTGCTCATCCCTTGCCTGCTAACATCTTGCATTATTCATGCACACACATACACATGCACACACGGGGAGATGCATGTACTGACACATATGCACATATGCATACATACGTTGGAGCAAATGTTTAAATTCCTACAAGATCTCTGTTAGTTACTCAATCTTAACATTCACTGGAACCATTTATTTAATGTTTCATCTCTGGTATCCATTAAGACAAGGAACCTTTCCTGATCTTTCTAGCTGCTAGTGCCACCCTCTTTAAGATTATCTTCTATCAATTGTGTATTTATCTTGTGTGATCTCTAATTCAAGGGCAGAGCTTTGAGCTCAGAAACCTCCATTTCAGGTGGGAGCCAAAGACAGTGATCTCATCATTTCCCACAAGCTGCACTACTTTTGAACTTCTTTGGATTACTCCATTATGCCCTTGGGTACTCCACCCACCCTCTACCCTTTTCATCTTCCTTTTGTGTGTTATCTTTTATTAGATTGTAAACTCCTTCAGGGCCAAGGATTTTATTTGTTTCTTTAGTGCTTAGTACAGTGCCTGGTACCCAGTAGTTGCTTAGTAAATATATGTATTGATTAATCATATTTATGTATGTTGCTTATCCCATTAGAATATAAGTTCCTTGGGGGCAGGGACTATTTTTGCTTTTTCTTTGTACTCCCAGCACTTATCACAATCCCTGGCATATAGTAAGCACTTAATAAATGCTTGCTGATTGATGAAAATAAAAGCGATTGAAAACAAAGTTCTAACACTGCCATTTAATATTTAAGACTAAAGGTGATTAGGGAATCCAAAATGCTTTCATACTACTTCCTTTCTGTTTGTGTGAAATGTGTCTGTTCTTTACATAGCTTCACTTTTATCTTTTGCGTTAATTACAATTTCTTTTTCATTCTTTTTGTTGACCTTTTAGAAGTTGCCATCATCACTATTAATTATTTTAGATAAATCTTATGTTACCTTTATAGTTATCAATTAGCATAAATTATTCAATCTGGCAGTATCAAAACTTTGAAGTGAAGGTTCCTCATTAAAATATTATGAACATAAAATGAGGATATCAGAAAAAAAGAAAAAGAAGCCATCATTTACATTCTCAAACATTTATACCATAGAAATGATCAATTTATGCAATTATCCACGCTTCTATAATTATTAAATATTAGCCACATACCTTTGTCCTCCTTTGGATTTTAAAATAGGTTGATAGCGTCTTTCCTCATCTTTCTGTAGTCAATAAACATTTATTAAGTGCCTACTATGTGCTGTAGGTACTTTGGTGAGGTCTATGTGAGTACCAAGGATGATTCAGTCTTGCAGGATGATGATTCAATATATCAATGAATCCTACATGTCATTGATGGCATATAGTCCTGTACTGGTACATAGCATAGCCCATTCATGGCTTCTTGTCTTGTGCGATTCTTATCCTGGTTCCCCAGTAGAAGTAGAGGTCGTGCTTTGCTTAACTTTCAGATTCATCGTGTCCCCTGGGTAATCTCCAAACTAAAATTATAACTCCTGTCTAAGCTTTTGCCAAAACACTGGTAATAGGGTTCCTTCTAGAAAAGGTTCTCAGTGTAAAATATTAATATCAGTTATATGATGACATTTTATTGTTTCTACCACAGAAAAGACTTAAAATAGAAAAGGTTCATAAGTATCCTTTCACAAATACTAGCAACATAAAACAGTAACCCATCAAATATATTTTTCTCTTCTGGGAGGCAAAGATACCTTTGTGAGACTGAAGTATTACTATTTCACTTTCCCATTCATTCCGCTTGTACATACATTGAGCAACTCTGATGGTTCTGATCATTTGGCCAACTTGGCCATGGCCTGCACTTTCTTGAGTTGATTAGTTTACAGGATGATCTGACAGTAGCAGTCTTTTCCTCTGCACAGTTTTTCTCCCTTTGATTGGCTGACATCTGACTGAAGAACTTTGGACCTCTCAGACCATAAGATTATGACCAAAGCTGGGAAAATCCATTTTTTAGGAACACTGAATGATGACCTTTGCTCCAGAAGTGAAACAGAAAATCATAAGTCAGTGACCATGACCTCTGTCTCACTGAGGCAAGCACTTGTTGCTGTTATAGTCACTATTGTTGCTGAGGGAAATGGGGAGGTTGGAAAAAATACTCCCTCTCCCCCAACTCCCCCTTAAGGAAAGCATGAAGTAGAAAAATGACCGGCAACAGGGCCTCAGAGAGAGTGGGCTCAATGGAGTGAAGCTTCACTCTTATAGACTACCTAGCAACTAGGTTTTTGGACAGGAGTCCATTCCCCCCATAACCAACCGTCTTTGATGCAGTCCCATTCAACACAACCCTAGTCTCTGAGGACCCATCAGCAGCTGTGGTGTCATTTCAACCAAGTGCATATCCCTCAGTGAGAGGCCCCTTATAGCTTCTGTTACATAACGTTAAGGGGCCAATCCTTCTTCCATTCACGCAGATCTGCAACTTTGTAGTCATCCTTCATTGTTCATTCTCCCTCATCCCTCAAATCTAGTCTTGCCAAATTTTGCCAGTTCTCCTTCATAGTATCTCTTGTGTCTATACCCTTCTCTTTCTTATATAAATATTAGCTTAATTTAGGCCTTCATTGTCTCTTAATTGGGCTACTGATTGATGTCCCTCCTTCTGGTCTTCCTCAAAGTTGGCAAAATAATTTTCCTGAGGCACAGGCCTGATTATTACTCCTCTGCTCAAAATTATTCGGTGCCTCCCTGTTGCTTCTAAGATAAAATACAAGTTCTGCAGTCTGGTCTCTACCTCTCTTTCAAGGCATTATCTAATATTACTCCTCTCCATGAAGCCACATTCCAGCCACATCGGACTGTCTTAACTGATCTCCATATTCTGCTTCCTTTCTCTATTGCCACAGACAAAGCCATGAGTGGAATGTACCTTCGCTTTCTCTATATCTCCTTCAATTTCAGCTCAGGTCCTGTCCTTTCCAAAGCTCATCTGTTGGTTTCCTAATTTTTTAGCATTTTCTCCTACCTCCCTTTTTCTAATATTTTTACGTATCAACATTTTCTGTCCTCCCCACCGCCCATGCACAGTTAAATGTAAACTCCTTGGAATGTAGGTTCTGTTTAATGTTTGTCTTTGAATCCCAATTTCTGAGAAGTGTGCCTCAAGCATATAATAGGTTCTCAAGTGTTTGTTGTATTGAATAGAGCATGAAGTTATTTCCTTGAAAACTAGATCCACATTGTAGCTCTTTTTGTCTCCTCAGAGTGGAAGACCATGCCTTGCTCATCACTGACTCTTGGATCCATTGAATAAGTTTAAAACATAGTTATTATTCTTGCTTTTATTTCATTTCAGTTAATTTATAAATGAGCCAGGGGGTCCTTATCTCCACCTCCATTCCTCCAGGCCAAATACAAAAGTGAGAAGAATTGATGTAGAAAGAATGAGGGACCTTGGGGTAAGTGGTTAGTGGAGGAGAAAACACTGGTAGCCATTAGTTTGTAATTATATGTGAACAAAATTACATTGTACATGTATGTATTGATTATGTAGTATGACAGCAGATTCATATAGAAATTTAAGCATGAGGTAAGGAAGTCATTGATTAAATATAAAAATTGAGAAAGTCATTTAGTTTTAGCAGTAAATAGTTTGGAAAAAGATTCATAGCTATGCCTCAATGCATTTATTCATGATGCTACAAATTTACTTGTACTTTGGATGTGAATCCTGATGAAAGATCATTCCAAATGGATTGTAGGCTGGACCCTGGAGCTTCACATTCAGAACTGGACTATCTTACAGTTAAGAGAAGGACATTGATTTAGCCAGAGCCCAGAAAGGACACTAAGTGAGGCGAAAGCATAGCATCCATTGAGTTGCTCTGACTCTCTCATGGCCGTGCTGGTGCCTAGCTCAGAAGCCTGAGAGAGGAGTTGCTTTGATGTCTTCTACTTAGCAGAGTAGATTGAGCCTTAGTCCTCTGGGCAGTTCAGTTCCAAGGAGCATTTCCATGCCTTTGGAGGAAAAACTTATCTTGTCTTCTGGGAGTAGGGCCTTGGGAAAGGCTTGCCCAACCTCTATGGCAGGGCCCTAGGAAGATATTGCTTCTACCATAAAATGTTCAATTATATCTTTTGAGTCATTTTTTCCCTTGAAAAGCTAAAGAGATTTGAGAGAGAATATTTTGGTAATTTAAAAAAAAAACCAGTATAAAGGCACTTTTATGTCTGAAAGCAGGTGTTTTAATGGTCATAATTATACTTCAAGAGCATTTCTTTTTCTCCTTCGAAAGGGGGATGTTATTAAAACGATGCCACTTTTGTGTGTTATCGAAAGAACACTGTACTAGCCGTCAGGAGGTATGCAATTGGAGACTTGACTTTGCTTTTCATTCACTCTGAAATCTTCTGGGCAAGTGAGTGCCTTAACTCCTTCTCAGCTGCCCACCTCTCCCCCCACCGATGAGAGGGTTGTGCTGGCCGACTGCTGGCTGTCTCCTGCACAGCTGAGGCCTTCTACTGGACTGTTTTGTGGCGACACGTGGCGTGATGGTCAGTCAATTCCTGTGACATTTTACAAGAAGATTGTGTTTAACTGTTCGGAGAAAATGCAAAATGTCAAATGCATACATTCGTGTTGAATTTCAACTAGAAACTTTGGATGAGTGGAGCCTGGGCTCATTTCTGAGAGTTCCTTTCAGACTAACACACATTTTTCCTTTTACATAGGCTAGCTTTGTATGAACATTGTTCTGCTGACTTTTATCACTATTCTTTTTACTCTGGAAAGTTCTAGAATATTGGTGTAGGTGGATGACAGGAGCAAAATGGCCTTTCAGCTTCCTCTCCCCAACGTTTATAAAAATTATATTGAGACATCATGTAGGTGCTGCTATTGCAGAATCAGGCTGTCACATTCATTTGTATTTAAACTTCTCCTAGGTAATGAATTGATATCTCACTGTCTTCTTCCTTTTTCATAGTTGTCTTAAAAACACAAAAACCTCCCGAGTTTCTTAACGAGGTAGCATTTATGAAGCCCCTGCTGTGTTCTAAGCCTTGTGTTAGGTTCTGTGAATGAACTAAAGTCCTTTTACTGTGTTGGTGTAATATTCTATCCATCTATTGAAAATGAATAACAACATGACTCTATATCGTGCTATCAATACAGAATAAGTTTGTTTTAAAGAAAGTTTTTCTTTGATCCACAGACCTCCATTTGTGGAGAGCTGCAGGACTCATTAACTTGTTTCTGGTGCAAATGCTCTCTCTACTTGTAATGTATTAATACAAGCCATTAAGCTAGAATTTCTTCTGGCAAAAACAATCCCAGCAGATGGCAACTTTTCTCTCTATTAATTTTGGATTGGACATGTACTTTGGCTTGTTCGGTCATGTCACAGTTATAACATAATAAGGCTCATTCAGGCAGATATGATGATAATATAGTTATGGATATGTGCAATATCCAAAGCTACTTCCCAGCTGATTTCAACCGTGTGAATAGCTGGGGTTTTCTATCATAAATATCAAGGTTAACTTTCCCCTTAATTAAGGCAGTCACTAATAGGTGCACTATGTGTAGTAGGAGACTCTGTTGGGCCGTCCTCAAGTTACCAAGTTCCTGTTGTGTCAGATAGTGTATCCTTGCTTCAGTAACTCAAGGATCTGCTCTCCTTGGTGTGGATGCTTCCTCCACCGACCCCGATTACAACTTTTGTAGGTATTTTCATAAGTCATAGTTTTGACTGCCAAAAATGGCTCGCTCCTGGTGACAAGCCTTTTTGACCTCAACACTTTTGACGGGTGTGTGCACATTTTGTATTTAAAAGGAATTCCCCGTGGTAGGGTCTGCCAGAGGGTATGTTCCCACCAAGAATGGGCTTTGAAAACTCAGGGTCACAGGCATGGTATGATAAGGTACATGCCGAATCAATCTAGACATAAAATGAAAAGCTCTGCCTTCACTATCCATTTTGATCCAAGGTCAGGGTATTTTGCACGATGCTATTTGTCTTAGTATTTTGACGCATCTGATGGCTTGACTAAATTTTTCATTTTTTACCTCCACATTTCTTTTCTGGGATTCCTTTGTTGAACTTGTTATGTCAGCTATATTGGCGAAATCTGGGAAATAATTGCCGCTTGCATTTCTATGATATGATTGCCGTCATGTGGTTTTTAGAGATCTGTGTTATCTTAGTTGATTTTTCAGTTTATCGTTATTCTATGAAGAGTTGCACAGAAAAGCACATGAATTTGGTGAAGTGTGGGTGGTAAGAGTGGCCACACTGAAGCCTAGGAATTGCTTTATGTGCTTTGTGTTCAGTCTGGCCTGGCCTGGTGATTTGGTCCAAATGGCGAGCTTCTGCTGTGGAAACTCCTGCCATGTAGACAACGGCACCTTACTCCAGAACTTAGAGTTTTAAAGAGTTGCAAAGGGAGGTGAGAGGTTACAGTACTTGTCCAGAACTATACCATTATTATCTGTGTCGGCAGCAGGATTTGAATCCAGGTCTTCCTGGCCCTCTAACCTAATAGGCTGCATCTCCGATAAGTGCACCTTCAGCCAAAATCTGGTCTCCTTATGTTTCCTTTAGCCGTTTGGTTAGACAGTGATGGGGAATGGAATTCAAGTTGTAGGGGGAAGTTTTCATTTGGTACTGAAATTTTTTTTCTGTAGAAATTATTGATTTGTTTGTTTCCTTTGCTACTTGAATTTAACATCTATCAAACCTACTTTTCCCAGGAGTCTCCTTGCAAATTTTGAGTATTAGCCCTTTTAGCATTATATTACTGGTAGCCTGTTTTTAAAATAAATCAATTAAAATGTGCAGCTGTTCAGTTAAACTATTAGCCAGTAGCCTGAGACTTCAGTAGGCATTTTCCAAAAATGCTATTTGGGAATAATATATGGAACACCTGGCAATTAGCATTTTGTTGCTTCCATCCTGTCCTGCAATTTCCTGGGGCTTGAGGTGGTGGTATAGGGGAAGAGAGGGGATGAATCTGTTTAGAATAGGTAACTTTAAGGAGAGAAGGATTAGGTGTGGGTAGTGGGTGAGCCAAACTCATTTTCTAACTGGTGTAGTTAACGAGAAATCTTTACTTGAAAATAGTCCTATTTGCTCTAGTTTGTAAGAAACATTAATATTGGTGTCACAATGCATATTAAATGATTTTATTTCACTTGCATGCATTTATTCAGCCATAATAAATCAATTCATCTTACATATCTAATATGCTGTATATACTTTGGCCAAATATGTCATAATCAAAAATTAGAAAGAATGTAATGCAATTCGGTTATGCCATGCTGTCATTGTTCTGTACTTCTCAGAAAATTTTTCATAACCTTATTTGATAAATCTAAGAAAATTATTTTTCACAATATGGAATTGAAGCCTTGTTATTAAGTAGGCTAGGAGAAAAGAACTGAAAATGGAAGGAAGAACTCTTGCTCTTTTTTTAACATGCTGTAGTGGAGAAGCATAAGTATTTTGTTTGTGTGCGCTTCCCAAAGGGAGTTTAATTATCTCTAAGATTGAATTGTAGTCCCCAGCATAAACATATGACTGTAGTTGACCATTCGTTACATGTGAAATTATCCAACAGTACATATCGGATAATGAAATCAGAATTATTCTGGCTATTAGAGTTTACAACAATTGATACCGTTTTAACATACTCCAGATTTCCAAAGCTTTGCAGCGATAGATATTTTCAATTTCATTGTGCATTTCTTATGGCATTTTAAGTTGTACAAACATTTAGTAGAAGTAGAGATGAATTTTCTTGTGCATTAAGTGTATAGTTTCTTAATTTTTAGTTTTGCTCTTTAATTAAATTTGATTTCTCATTGTAGGTTGCCTGCATGCAATTTATAAATGCCCTTGTTACCTCTCCTTATGAACTTGATTTTCGGATACATTTAAGAAATGAGTTTCTCCGTTCTGGACTTAAGAAACTGTTACCAGTAAGTGATGTATTTGGTTTTATTTTCCAGATGAAGTTTGGTATCTTTCCATGGTAATAAACATGGCAAAAAACAAATCTAGGTAAATCTAACTTATCAACTATAACTTCTTCAATTTGTTCTGATCCAAGACATTATATAATTTAGCCTTGGCCGCTAAACCTCTAAATATTACTGTAATAGCTACTATACATATCAGATAATTCAAACCTGTTAATAATGGGTACAGCAATGAACTCCTTTTTCCATTCCTGGGATTGGAATGCTATTTATTTGTTGGGAATTGACTACTGAGGAAATAAAAGACCTTTACTTTGTTTCAGCTTTAATTCTCTTATGTAGGTTATATTTAGTTTCATTCTAAAGATGAACAGAAGTATATGGGTAATCCATCTAGTCAAGTTGCTGGAAAACTACATTCTGGCTTTTAATTGATACAGACAGTTTGTCTCAAATGAAAACCTTAGCATTTCCAAATGGGTTTTTTTTTATCATTTGAAATTCTTTTATAGGATTGCACTGAATAAATGAGCACGTTTATTCCTTAGGTCCTTCTGGAGTGCCTGTGGGCTCTCCTCCTTAAGTCTGTGATGTGAGACCCTGAGTGGACCTTGGCCTTGGCCTTGTTAGAGGCCTCTAGGAATGTTGGTTACCCAGAGGGTACTAAACCAGCAGCCTCAGTTGTCTAGAACTAAGGTGAAATTAGGAAGTAAGGGAAAAAGCCATGTGATTCTTTGTAAAGTCCACGTAATAAAGCTTGTGTTATATATTCATAAAAATCCTTGTAATCCATTTTTAGTCTTTGAACTCATATTGTAAATAGAATTCTAGAAGCAGTTTTAAGTTTGAGGTGGTAGGGTGTGTGCGTGAGTGTGTTAGGCATGATGATGGTATTTGGGGTGATGGTGCCACAGGACTTCTAGCAGTGAAGGGACAACTGACAGCTACCAGCAAAGGAAGAGACAGGAAAATGATGAATAACTGACATAGAAACCCAAAATTCTAACAGTTGTGGGCCATTTAATTCAGGAACCAGTCAGTTCTACTTGTAGAACTCCTGCGGGCATCATTTCATAGGACAACTAAATATGTTCACAATAATGACCTTAAGTCATTTAGACAAGGTTCAAACATGGTCACTGTATGCCATTGAGGGTGGCAGGAAAATGTTTAATACATGAGAAGCATATTTTTACATCCAGAATGGCTAAAAGAAAAAATTCTTTTGATGTTTGACAGGGTTGATAGTTTTCTTTTGTCTAGAAAATTCATTTCTATAGTGTACCTTATTCTTGTTCCTACTGGATAATGAGGTATGGCACATAGTACCATGATAGGATACGTTTGAATGGGAGCAAGTGACTTCAATTACTTCCCTGTACATTTTGGTGTCTCAGCCTTAGAAAAAATTCACTCATCTCCTTTGGCAGTTTTGCCATGGATGGTATGATGTATAGGGAATGGTGAGGAGGGTATGTTGGGGGCAAGGGAGGGTTATGTTTTCTTGGCTCTTAAGACTAGCTGAAACTTTTTCAAGCTTGTCATTATAAAATTTTTGCTTCTTTGAGAGATAGTTGATACTTGGGGCTTCTTGAAAGTCACAATGATTTTGAGAGACACTTTTAAAATGGAATTATTAAAGTATATTTGTGCATTGGTTTCCCCCCCTCCTCAATGGGAGTGTTTTTAAAGACATTTTGACCATAGAACCTTTCACTAGTATGATTGACGATCAAGAAGAATCTCTCAGCCATCATTCTAGCACCTTTGTCCTTTTTTTTTTCTTATTAGTGTCATTGAAATATTCAAGAGAAATTGGGCTCTAGAATTTTTTTTTCTTAATAAAATCCTTCCCCATTTCCTGTCGATAATATCTTGAGTTAATTTCTGCCATGGTGGAAAAACAGGCCGACGTGACTGTTGTTTTGTACTCTTCATATTTTTTTTTTCCTTCAGTAACTTAGTGGTTGAGAGATGAATTAAAATTAATTTAACCGTAGTTGAAAGAGAGGGAAGCTACGTGGCACATTGGATAGAGTGCTGGACCTGGAGTCAGGAAGACTCATCTTAGTGAAGTCAAATGCGGCCTCAGATGCTTACTAGTTGTGTGACCCTGGGCAATTTATTTAACACTGCCTCAGTTTTCTCATCTGTAAAATGAGCTGGAGAAGGAAACTGTAAACCATTTCATTATCTTTGCCAAGAAAACCCCAAATGGGGTCATAAAGAGTTGGACATGACTGAAACAAGTGAACAACAAAAGTTGGAAGAGAATTTTTAATTAGTATCAAATAGAAGTGTCAAGCTGAAGCACTGCACTGGAGGTCAATGCATATTTACCAGAAGGTTCTTGGTTTTCATAGTTGTGTCAGGGAAGCAGACAGTGGAGGAAAGGGGAAGAAAGATTTTTTTTAAACGAACTGAATGTTTAGTAGGATCGTAAAGAGTTATCCACATAATGTATCTATAGAAGGTGCTTGATTAAGACTGAGCTAATGGAGCCAGAGTATGTGCACAGTGCTTGCAAAGTTAAAAATTGTCAAAAGATTAATATTTTTGAAAAGTATTTAAAAATAGTTTGGATAACGCAATCTATATTTTTTGCCAAAAGGTTTTAGTATGTCATAGAAGATATCCCTGTCATTAAGTCCAAATTTTTGTATTCTTGATTATCTCAATAACTTAGTACCATATCTTATAAGATTTATCATATAATTTATTTAAATAAAGTACAGTTGCTATGTCACTAATGCCTTGACCCTATTTAATTTTAATTCAATATTCAAGTAATGTTTCAATTAATTAATGTTTCAATTTAATATTAAATTTAGCATTTTTGCTAACGTTTTCATGGAGTGTGTTTTAATCCTAAGCTTTGTTTCTTTGTGGAGGAAATCTAATTCCAACTTAATAACTCCATGTTGATTGTAACTTTTAAATTTTTTGAAAAAAGTCCATGCCCTACGTAACATTGACTTTTGGTGGCATATTGTTTGACATGGTAAGATAACAATATGAAACATCCCACAGATTAGAAAAACCTAAGTAGATTATTTTCAAAAATAGAAAACGTTACCACGTATTACTGACCCAACAAATTTAGGTTGTTTTGCTTTGCAAATTATCACTGTTATCACAATGTAAATTCTGTTAAAATCAGGGTGGATAATTAGTTCTCAGTTAATTACAACTTAAAAATAAAACTTAGTTTAGTCTCTTTTATATGGAATATGTATAGAGGCAGTGCTAAATATTTATTGAATGCTATGAAACAAATTAGCATAGTTTAGTTGCATTTTTATGAAAATTGTTAAATATCTTGAAAAATTTTACCTTTGTGTTCAATTTTAGTGATAAAAGTGGCCATTAACTCTATTTATATTTATTCCATTGAATCATCACACAGTTTTTTTTCCCCAAAATGTATTCCACTCATTTTTTCTCTCTAATTTAAAGTGCAGAATCCTTGCATCTTACTTTTAGAGTTCAAGCTTAAACCGAAACACGCTAGTGTCACAGGCTCTACCACCTTTGATCATCCTCAGTTGTGATAAATCGATTTGAGTTTTGAAAACTGCAGCTTAAGGGAAAGACATATTTAAAGACATTGTAGGTGATATATATTGAGCCCAACAGTCTCTAGTGTGGCACGCTCAAAAGTTTTATGATTATTTTGATTAGCATTAAAATATTATAATGTATGTGTACATAATATATTACAAAAAAATAACATTAATGCCCAAATTACTATTTTGTGATTATTCGAAAGAAATATGAAATGGGAATAAAGGAGAATATGTTTTTAGGTCCTTTTAAGAAAAAAAAATCTTATTTTATTGCTTTTTAATCACAAAAGGTGATTTTAAAGGGAGGAAAAACACCTTTGTACAACTTTCCATGCCATACTTGGAACTGTTGTGCTTAGATATATAATATATATACATATATATGTATTTATCCTTCTGTTTGTCCTTAATACAGTTGCTCTACATTTGCATATGTGATTGTTCCAACTGCATGAGTTTTTTTTTTTTTGAACCATCTTTTATTAGTGTACCCAGACAAAAGGATTCCATTAAATATGAGTTTGTAGGAAGTAGTTTACTGGAACAGGGCTTTCAGTTGTAAATCTGATAGGTATATATATTTGAACCTGAATATGGAAAACTTGGGGACATGTAAAAAAATGTCCTTTTATTTTGATACCTAGAAATTAGCTACAATGGCTTTTTCTTAGGAAATGATGTGTCTGTATCAAGGTTTGATAATATTGCCATGTGTAGGTAGAGGAAATGAGGTTGTTCTGTACATAGTCTTTTGATAGGTAAAATCCATAATGTTATCTGGAAGCATATTTACCTTTGAAGTTTTATTTTTTTATATTAGGGTCTGAAAGAAAAAGACAATGATGAACTTGATATCCAGTTGAGAGTATTTGATGAGAACAAAGATGATGACCTAAATGAATTATCACATCGTCTCAATGACATTCGAGCGGAAATGGAATATCCTTCTGATAAACCACAGAAATTGTTGTTGATATATTTCTGAAGGAGGTTTGGATTTTGTAGTTCATTACATGATGTTTTTGTCTGCCAACCCAATTTGCATCCACTTAAGTATAGTGGAGTTTCACTGGAATCTTTTTTCTGGGTTTCCTGCTGTGGGAGTGTCAGACTGCTTTTAATGAGCTTCTTCTGGTACTACTGATAAGTCAACCTCACAGAGGAACCCAGACTCTACTGAAATCTGCATCATTATGGGCCATGTTATAGCAAGGTTCCTGTTTGTATTCTTTTTCAGGTATGTAGTACAAGGTGTGTTTAATGAAATGAATTGGAACTTCTAGGGGGAAAATTTATTGGCTATATTTCTTTAGGTAAGGTACTATTCTATTTGACTACATTCTACTCCGTTGACCCCCAAAATGTAACTTACTTCTAATACACAAATGACTTACTTGCTATTTGAAGATAAGATACACTTGAAAAAAATGGATAACTACTATATAGTTATTATAAATGCTAGTGATTTAGTTTAGCTTGAGTTCAGTATAGCTAGCAAATGTAATTGTCATTCACTGATAATTTCTTTTGAAATTACTGAAGGCATAAGGGGTAATATGATATCCACTAGGTGTTAGTCTTATACGGTGATGAGATTATGGGATTTACTTAAGAAGCAATGCCTTCCCCTACCCTTTAATATATGATACACAAGGAATCATGATGAGCAAATTAAGTGGGGAAGTTGTAACATTTCCTTATTAACCTTTTTTAGGTTGTAATTACATTGACCCCCTGGTTGAAATGATGTTTCTGGTACTAATATTCCTTTTTTCAAGTGAGGCAAAAAAAGACTCTAAATTATGTAAATAATTTTCTTTGGCCTAGTAGGAGATACCACCTATAAATTAGTGCATTTTAATACTTTTGTCACTAGTCACCCTTAGGTGAAGCCCCCGAAAGAGCAAACTTATACTTAATGCTACTCTCACTCAAATAATACTATAGAAAACTTGTTGAAGATGTTTTCATCTTTCATGCTCCTTACTATAAATGTAAATTTAAATAATTCTGTTAGCTATGTTATATAGGTAGATGAAAGTATTGTGACTGCTAACAGTGTCTCTGTATCACTGATTAAATATGTTTCAGTCTTCAGTTGTCTTTTTTACATCTAAAAGTATTGAAATAATAAAAAAAATTACTAATTTTACATTGACCTATTATGTCATTAGATAAAATAAGGTTACTTCTGTTATTTTATGTTGACTATCTCTAGCATGAAATATGGCAATGGAAATTGAGGCTTCATATAAATACAATTCTGGCAACTCTCAGACTTACGAGGGTAGAACCAATAAACATGAATGTCCTGCATATTCTCAGAGTAAATCATTTGGATGCATACTGCTAATGATGGTGTAGCAACGGCCACCTTTACGTTTATAAAAATAATGATGAGCCAACACATATTCATTTTAAGAACTACTGTAAAAAGATCACTTCCTTAAGTCTTTTCTCTTGTGTTTTTGATCTTGTCAGTTCAGAAAACATAATCTACTTATGGAAATGTTACAAAACTCGTTCGTTGAATTTAAGTTGAAGAGAAACATATACCAAAGTAAAATGGTAAAGCTGGTTTTATTGTTTTTTGGAGGTGGTGGGGTAAAAAAACATCTTGCTGTATGACAAACGAAACTGATTTTTTTTTCTTAACTGACCTTTTACTGATATGAATGAAGTTTATCATCTTCTGTATAACATGCTAAAGGACACTTCTTCTGAAAATTACTTGCTCTCCATTCTACAACATTTCTTGCTCATCAGAAATGATTATTATGTCAGGTAAGAGTAAACTTTGGCAATTTTTTTTCTTAATTTGCATTCGCGTGTAAAGGTATTAGAAGGGATGAGGTCATATGCCCAACTAGGATATAAGCACCAGGCAAGAAACAAAGAGAGCACCCACCCACAGACAGAATGAAAGATAATAAGGTTTATTTGGTAAATTCTGCTAATTTATTAATTTTTGTGGGAAATAAGAAGTTCTGAATAGTATGCAGTCATACTTTTTTTTTCAAAAGTACTTATGTGTTGTATTTTTGTTAAGTTATTTTATTGTTCCTGTTTCACTCTTATTTATGTAATAATTACCATTTTAACCTCTGCAAATGCAAATATTTCAGATATGGAGGCATTTGGGTCTATGAGCTATTAAAAATAGTTCATCATTTAGCATCATCTGAGAGGTGGGTGAAATGAGGATCCCAAAGCTCAGGTGCTCAGCTATTTTCCTGTCTTCTCCAGCCTCCACAGCAGAGTTGCACTTTGAATTAAATAAAAATACTACTTTGATTTTCTGACTCTCAGATTTCAGCAGATTAAAAACAAATTAGAAGCAAGCAGACTGATCACAGAAATGATGCCTAATAGCAATTTAGGAAGCCGAGTTACTGTGTTAATGCCTAGGATAGTAGTGGAAGGTTGTGATGATGGTAAATCATTAAGAAAAGAGGATTAATTTTAGTTTTTTTTTCTTTCCAAGTAGGCAAGTGAGTATGTTAACCTGCATTTGACAAGTTTCTATCTCAGATGATTGAAGTCTTTTTAAAAAGGTGCCCTGAGAGGTTGTCTTATTTATTTTTAAAACTTAGTTATGTTGCCTTTGCACTCCTAAGAATGCCAGGTAAATGAGAATATTTTTGTCCAGAGTCTGTTATTCCCATTTACAAATGTAGAGATTCAAACTCAGAGCATTTTAATTTATTGCTCACTGATGTAGTGGAAAAAACACTGCCTTAGGTGTCAGAAGAACTAAGTCTTATCCTGACTCATCTGTATGATCTTTTTGAAAGGACCTAACCTCTTTCAGTCTGAATTTCCCCATCTGTAAAATTCAGAAATTGAATAAAATGATCACTGAGGCCCTTTCCATTCCCATATTTTATGATTCAATGAATGAGTGCAAGTATGCAAAGCACTTATTAAGCACTAAATTAGCTGAGTGCTAGAGTTCCAATCCTTGCTCTCAGGGAGTTCTTAGTCTAATAGAGGAGGTTTCAACTGCCAGTTCAATGGAAAGCTGTCATGGTTCATAGGGTGGAGTGGCAAAGCACATGGTAACATATCTTCTTTAATGTCATTTCCATGAATAAAATGAAATCTCTTTGAGATGTCAGACTATTTGACAGTGCCAAGGACTTTGAGGACTTTCTTTTCTTGTAACTGCAGCCCCTATACATGAATTGGCCAATTTCCATCGCTATAAGAGTTGCTTACCTGGATGAGAATCCAAGGTTGAAGCCAAATAGACGACAGTATTAACCTCTTAAGTAGCCTTATCAGATTCTCTCACTGTACGTTAGAAAATAAGGTTGATATATTCAAAAGTAGACATTAATTTCTTCTTTTTGTTTCTTGAGAGTTTCACAATTTGACTGTTAAAGAAAAAAAGGTAATTTTAGTCTTTCATCTTCCTTCCATCTGACTTCTCGAGGAAACTTTTTTTTTTTTCTGAGAGCTGGACATATATTGCTTTGTTTTTGTTTCTCACTAGGCCTCAGTATTATAAGATCATTGAAGAGTGTGTTTCACAGATAGTGCTCCATGGCAGTGGCATGGACCCAGACTTCAAATATCGACAGAGATTAGATGTTGACTTTACTCACCTAATAGGTATGTAATTTATCAATACCTCCCCTTATTGTCTTTCCTTTCAAGAAAAGAAATATTTTTCCAATTTTGCCTCTCCTATAAAATCATCTGAGTCCTAAGGTTCTGTGCCCAAGGTTTTTCTATGAATATGGTTGTTAAATGTGATTATTATGAGAAACTTACATGTAGAAAATTGGAAATACTTTCCTGTTTGATCCTTATGGCACCCTCAGACTTATTTTCAGTCCCAAAGGCTGTTAGGTGTTTCTGTGGATGCTTTATTATCATCAAAGCATTCATTTAGATTCTGCTGGTTCCATTGAGGCATTACATACATGCATACAACTCCATAAGAACTTAACTGTAATTAACATCAAAGTTGGGTTCCTAGAGTACAATTTTGAAAAATGAAATACAAACTTGTTTTGTCCTTCTATACCTTGAGAAATCAATTAATTTGTCCTTTCACATACCTTTAGGACAGAGAGAGCCACCATTCCCCTCACCACGGATTGACTACAAATGATATGTTTACCTTTTCAAAATAGCTCAAAGTGAGATCCCCAGTTTGTTCTTCTATGAGCATTCTGTTCAAACACTTTTATTTCTGCCTTACATGTGCAAAGGATGTTGGCCTTTCTCTTGTCTTTTATGCCCTGTGATGTCTTTGAAATCTTGGCAGTTGCTTCCAGGAGGACCAGATGAGTGATAGTAGCAAGCCCAGCACAAACAGTCCTCCTTCACCACCATCGCATGAGCTACCCGTGGGACGTTGGAAAGGCATTTAAACTCTGGATCTTGCTTGCCTTATGCATAAGTCGTTGGGTTTAGGCTCTCTAATGTCAACTCTGGCAGCTTTCAAGTTCTATGATTTGATGACTACTAGTGTAAGAGCTGCTTAAAGCACAATTCCTAGTGATGGTGATTCAGTAATCTAACTTTGCCTGCCAAGGGTAGTGCATTATTACTCTAAGCCTTATTTTTCTTATCATGCTCAAGTTAACACACTTTAGTTATGAGATGCCCTGAATAAACATAAGGAAGAGCATACAGTATAGAAACTGGTTTAGTACTTGCCATGTGCTGCAGGCATATTTGTCTGTTTGAAGGGTCAAGCTTACTTTTATGATGATAATATGACTTAGCTGGGTTATCCTTAGCTTCTGTTCTAACATAACAGATCCTTTTTTTGCTATTTACAAATCTCTCCTTGGTTTTATGGAATGATTTGCTTCTGTGAGAAGAAATTCATTACCATTGCATGTATGATCCTTGTTTAAAAAAGTAAAGTAAATTCTCACAACTTGAGCCAAAGTGGGAGTATTTCTGTCTGAGTTATTGAAAAATATAAATATTGAATATTTTTGAAGAGATGAAATGTGATCATTCAGTGAAAGGCACAGTATAAATTACTGGGTAGAAGCTGTAGGGAGGTGATCATCTCTTCTACATAAGGAAAATACTTTTAATTAGTGTAAAGTATCAAAGAATGAAATGTTTTGCTTAGCAAAATGATAAGCTTCACCCCACTGGAAGTATTTAAGCAGAGCTTTAATGACCAGCTGGCAGGGATATTAAAGAAGAAATTTCTACATTTGGTACAAGGCATTCTAGCTTTTAAGATAATATGATTCTGTTCTTTCTGCTCCGTATGGTAGTGACCAATATTGCTTTGAATACTTCATGCCCTTAGGTAATGTGTTTAATGAATAAATAAGAATGACTTATTAATAGCATATTGGTCATATGGCAACCAGTATTTCTATCAGTTGGGTTAGGTCATTGGAAAACTTAGTCTCGAAAACAGATGTCATATATTTCCTTCCTTTGATTTAAACTTATAACTTACAAATCTTGTCTATAGAGATCTTGTGAGATAAACTTCATGTCTACCCATTGCACCCCGAACTTATTTGCTTCCGCTGTCTATCTATTCCCTTCTTCAGCTTATTAGCCCCACTTTAGAATGGATTCATTTTTTTCCCCTGTGGCACCGAGGTGGGGCATAAACGGTGTTTTCATTTTGTCACAGCCCCTACTCTAATACCAAGTCCTGAAAAACAGGTCAGAAGGACTCTGTGATCTGAGGAAACACAAAACCTACTGACCTGGGTAATTTATGTTAATCTTGGAGAAAGGGATAGGGACAGGACATGTGATTTCCTTTATATGGGGAACATTCAGGTCATGAAACTCCCTCTCCCAGTGCAGGTAGAGACCTTCCCTGCACATTATAATCTTAGGGAGTTTCCTAGAGCACTGAAAAGCTGTGACTTCTGTAGTCACACAGCCAGATGTGTTAGAGATAGGGCTGAAACCCAGACCTTCTTGTCTTTGGGTCCTGCATTCTCCATAGCTGCCCTTCATCCTGGAAGAATTTCATATATGCATATCCATGCCCCAGTAAGTCTGTCTTGAAGAATAGTATCTTGCACTAGAAAAAAAAAAAACCAGACTTGTTTATGTTCCACATATGACATGGTGAGATTTTTCCCCCTTTTTTCCTGCCATATAAAAATTGAAGTTACATTCTTGAGAGACAGAAAATGATTCTTCCTCGAATTAGCTGAAGATAATCTGAAAGCACTACAGCCTTTTCCTTGTAAGTATATGATGTAATCGTTTCTAATTGCTTTTGGTCAATCTTAATAGATGCATGTGTAGACAAAGCTAAAGTAGAAGAAAGTGAACAAAAGGCAGCGGAATTTTCCAAAAAGGTAAGATTATGCAATGCTGGAATGACATTATTTTATACTTTAGTAGAATTTTTCACTATTATGTAGGAATCAGGATGTCAGGAAAAATTTATTTTAAGCATATGCTCTATTATATTATATGTTTTGGCCAATTTAATAACCATCGAATGTTGACATTTTCTACTGATAAAGTAAGATCACCATTTCACACTATTCCCTTGGCATCAGTCTTAATACACTATGAAAAAAAAAAGCCGTATTAGCTACTAAAATGACAATAAATAAGTTGCTAAGATGATATGAATGATAGTGGTTATGAAAAATAGATTTTCATGTGTTTCCTATAACTCTCTTCCTCATGGTAAAGAGCTCTTTAGAGAGCTGGGAGATGTTTGCCTAGTCCTACCAAGGAGAGAACTTCAGTTCTCTTTGTGGAAACAAAGTTAAGCACTTCTATTAGTTTTTGAATTTTCTGCTTCACAAACTTCAAATTTGTGTGTAGCATATGTTTGTTGTAGGAAAGGCTCTTAAGCAAACCCTATTCTTAAGCCCCCGTGGCCATGGTCTTTGTTGGGATTGGATTTAGGCTTTTATTAGAGAAAGTCAGAAGCCCATAATTGTGGTTGATATTTTCCTAAGGGCACCCTTCTCTGGTTCTTGAACCTGTGTATTTTCCCTCTTCATCTTTTGGTTCCAGAGCAAAGGAGAAAAACATGCAGGAGGCCAGTAGTCTTCTACTAGTGAGATGAAATGCTTGTCCAATATCATCCATTGAACAGTATGACTTGCCCAAAGATTAGATACCTGTTTTGGTATCTAATTTATCTAATATCTATTTTGGTCTAGAAATTATAGAATGTCAGTACTTTAGGGTATTTGGAGACAGGCCTTCACTCACTGACTCACTAGGGGTACTTGAGCAACAAGTGTTTCTAGTGCACACCTTTTGATTAATGGAGAAGACTTTCTCTTTCTAATATCCAATATGGTTTTTTTGAAGCCCTTTGCTTCATTTTTAGTGAATGTTGTACAGTGACACTATTTGACTGGGGTAAATGTTACTTGTCTCCGTTTTCTCCAGGCAAGTCTTCTAGAAGTGATTATAAAGAGATCTCATTGGTTAGTAAACTGTTCTCATGAACATTGTTTGGTGCTGTGTGACCTCTGGAACTTTTCCTCTTGAAAGACTCACTTGAGATAGTGGTGTGCTAGAATGAAAAAGAACTAAAGGAGGATCTCCTAGGAACCAGTCAGTGAACTCTCCGAGCCTCACTTTGCTAATCTTTCCAATGAGGGTGCTGGACTAGATTTTCTCTAAAATACTTTTAGGCTTCAAAATTCTATGAATCAGATTCTGCATGTGTGTTTCTATTCCTGATATCCCTCTATGTTATCCATTTGTGTGACTTCTGGAAAGATTTTTACAGAAGTACTTCTCTTACTCATTGTGTAGAATGAGCATCATTAATGTGGTGAATTCCTTTGCTGTAGTAGACTACTCCAATATCAGCTTTTTGAACACTCTTCTTTGAATGCTTGCCAGCCAAAGATGGTTGTGGAATATTCTAGTTTTTCTTAAAGTTCCTTCATGTGGCCATTCCCAGAATATGACTTCTGTTGGAGAAGAAGTCTCTTCATGATGTCATGTTTTTCAATTTCATTTCCAAATTGAGCAGAATATTTGTGCTTGGTGTTATCTGAGATCTGAACAGAGCACAGCTTGTCCTTTGTCGAGGCGGACCACATCGGTTATCTTCCTATTTGCAATTCACATTTTTTCAGAGGTATCAGACGTTTTTGAGGATGTAATGTTTTGAGGGAACTAAACAATCCTGAGTGATTTTATTTTCTATGTAGACTTGTTTAAAATAACTTTCTCCCCTCCACCCCCAATCCCTCATTATTTCCTATGTGCCATTGCTGAACCTTTTCTTCAAAGCTTAGAATTAGGTTTCTCATAGGTGGATGAGTACACTGATCTAAGTGATTATTGCAGTTTGATGAGGAATTCACAGCACGACAGGAGGCCCAGGCTGAACTTCAACGACGAGAGGAGAAAATACAAGAACTCGAGACGGAACTTCAGCAGCTCCGAACTCAGGTAATGAAACAAGAACAACACCGGAGGCTCTGGCACTGGGAGGAAGATGGCAGGCCACACTGGATGGCTGGGAAGAGACAGCATGGCCAGGGGAAAAGTTTGTGGCAGTTTACCATTTCATTTAATGATTCCACAGATTTTTATTATTGGAAACACTGTATCATTCAAATGTCCAAAAAAAAAAAGTGAACGGAGTAGTTAAATACATCTAGTTTAATAGATATTTCTGAAACATTTTTATATAAAATATATCTTATAAGCTGTAAATTTTTATTTATTTATATGTAGACATTTAAATGTATGTATACATTCATTTAAATGTCTACATACATTTAAATGTCTACATTTAAATTTATATGTATATATTATAAATCCACATTATTTGTAAATTCATAAAATAAATTTATAATTACATTTTTAAAAGGTTAATAGAGTTGTTTCTTTTAAAATAATTTATTAGTATATTTCTGAACATGATTTATATAAAAATTTATCATTTAAAATAAAAATTATTTTATGTAAAATTTGAAATACTGAATCCATATTTCTTTTGTAAAAGAATATAACAATTCTCATTAATTTTAATTATCCCCATAATTGTTTTTTTTCTGATGCACAATTCTTTTTCATATTTGACTACCTCATTTTAAAACCCTACAACTTACATACTCATTTATGATGTCTATAATGGAAAGAATTTTGCATGTTCCCCAAATCTGAAAGTGTTTGAATTCATGGCTCTGTGGAAAAATGCCCTGCGTTTAAATTCAGATGACAAGGCTACTATCACGAGACTTACGAGATATGTGACCTTGGACAAATTATTTAACTTCTCTGTAAGAGAGCATAGTGATTTCTGCCTTGCGCATGTCACAGGTTTCTTGTGAGGGCCAAATGAGGCCTTGTATGTAAAATATTTCACAGTAATAAAACACTCTGGAGCTTTGATCAATGAAGACGTGTTCCCCCGGGCACTTATTACAGTCTAAGCAAATATACACTGGCTGCTCTCATTTCATTACTAACCAGTCACCCTCGAGCCTTATACAGTTTAACTTCTGGTCCTCTTCCCTGTATTTAAACTCCTCTTCAAAGTCAACCAGAGACCTCCTAATCACCACATCCCCACGTCCATGTTCATAGACCTCTCTTTCATTTGACACCAGTGACTGCCCCTTTCTTGAATTTCTTTTCCTTTGCTCCACTCTTCTGGTTCTTCTTCTTAGAATACGCCTTTTTCAGTCTCTTTCACTCATTCATCTTCATCTTTGAAATGTGGACATGCCTCAAGTTTGCATATGTGATTCTCTTCCCTCTTTATTTCAGTGATTGCTTTCCCTGTCACCTTTATGTCGATTTCCAAATCTATGTGTTTACTCCTAATCTCTCTCTAAGCCCCAGTCTCTCACTTCTAACTGCCTTTGGAGGTGTTACTATATAAAGCTGCATTACCCCAGGCTAAGCTTGCTCACAGCTGAACCTCAGTTTCATCTTCCTCCAAACTAACTGTTTGTTCATCTTGCCTTTATTATTTTGGCTAAGGTTTCCCCTGGCATCCTACTTATTTGGATTCCAGGCCTCATCATTATCTTGGACTTCCCTCTATTGCTTACCCTCATCATTTGCCAAACCCTTTTTTATGCTACTTCTAGAATGTTCTTTGTAACTTTTCCATCTTTTGTGCTCTCACTACCAAGCTCCAGTTATCTGTTCCCTTACTCTTTCACAGTACCCTTGCAACTTTTCTTTCTATTATCCCTCACCCTTTCCATCCATCCTTTCCGCTGTTTCGAATAATCTCCTTAATATTTAGCTTTTGTCATCTACTTACTTTGCTCATGTGGCCTCATTGGCTCCCTATTGCCCCACTAAATTAAGTACAGCTTCCTTAACCAGCATCCGAGGCTCTCCATGTTCTGTCCTCATCCACTGCTTCTGTGTTTATCTCATAATATTTCCCTTCTATTTAGCTAAACTAAAACTGACCACTCCTCTGATTTTTTGCATTTGTAATTTTCCTGTGCTATTTCTTTCATCTGCAATGTCCTCTGATTCATTCCTTCTTCTTTGCCTTCTCATCTTCAAAGTCCAGCTCATGTCCACAATAGCTAGTTGCATAGCAGCCAAAGTCATCTCTCCCTCGTCAGGATTTCTGTAGCACTTGATAATACTTATGACATGGATCACATTCTACCCTGGAGATTTACTTATGAACTTAAGGGTAGAGACTGAATTTTATCCCTACTTGTGTTCTCTACAATGCCTTTTGTTAATCCCTGAAACTTTACTTTATGAAATAAGTGGTGAAAATTTGAATGATTTTCATGAACTTCATGTGCATTTTTGGTGTTGGTGTTGTAAAGAAATTAATTAGCGTAATACTTGAATAATCTCTGATTTTCCTTTGTGGATAGATATTCCTTGCATTGAAAAAGTTTGCATCCCCTCCTCCCAATAATCAGAACTGCAGTCTTGGGTGTTTTAGGTTTTGCCTTGTCCTGTCTACAGCCAAGCCTCCTTCTCACTTCCCACTCTTCCATGCCATGCCCCTTTCTGCATTGTTTTCACCCAGTAGAATGTAAACTCCCTGAGGGCAAGGACTATATTGATTGTATTTTTTTTTTTATCCCCAGTACCTGGCACATAATAAGGACCTCATAAATGCTTTATCTATCCAGTTGCTTGACGGGAACTTATTTTATTCCCTACTACCATAATGTCAAGTTCTCTTCTTTCTACTCAGTTCCTTCCCATAGTTTGGACTCCCATCATCTCCCACTTGGACTATCGTAATAACCTTTTGATTGACCTCTCTGTCTTAAGTCTTTCTTCACTGCAAATCCTCCTCCACACAACTGCCAAAATGATTTTTTGAAAGTACACTTCTCAACCCATCATCCTGCTACTCAGCGGACTCAGTTGGATACCTAGTGCTTCTAATGTGAAATATGCCATCCTCTGTTTGGCATTTAAATTTCTTCTCAACTTGACACTTTCCTACTTTTCCTCTCTCTTTACACCTTGCTCCCTTTCATGAATCATATAATCAGCCAGACTGCCCTACTTGGCATTCTTCAAACATCATTTTAAAGTTGATTTGTAAACAGGCTCACACTTTAAACTGGTTGTATCAGAATAATACTTGCAGCTTTATGTGCGTGGTGGTGGTGGTGGTGGGGTTGGAGTGGGGAGTCTTAGAATTATTTTGAATGTGAGCTTTTGGAAAATGAATGATTATGCATTATTTGGGGAAGTGAGTGATTTTCAGATCACTGGTGTTTCACATAAATGAGCATTGATTGATTAGTCATCAGAAAGAAGATAGGATGGTGCAAAATAGGCCCTCCACATGTACAGCTCATTGTTGAGGATGTTGACACCCACTTGTAGACAATGTACTCTCTTTGGGTTGGTTTTTCATTGCTACTCTCATTCCTGTTCCTCTTTTCACTGATAACATGCATTTGTAGGGAGGTAGCACGTCATAGTGCAAGGTGTACTGGATTGTGAGCCTAGAGATTGTGACTGTTTTCTGGGCTCTGCATTTAACTAGCCATATGAGCAGGAACAAGTCACTTCCACTCTCTTAGCCTCAGTTTTCTCATTTGTAAAAATGGGCATAATATTATCTGCTCAGCCTGCCTTATAAGCCTGTGAGGATCAAATTAGATAATGAAGGTGGAAACCCTTTGATAAATATAGATCATTATGTAAATTTAAAACATTCATTAGTATTATTACAGTAATTATTAGACAAGTGGGTTACCGGGGCTATGAAACAGATTCTATTTGTGCAAAGTTAATTGGCCCATTTGGGGGTTGCATTCATGACCTTGTCCTAATTAGTACTGTATTCTATCCAATTGCTTGAACAAGTCCAAACCATTTTACAAAATACTTAATTCTTAGTATATATATATATTACATAATATGAAACTTACTTTTTATTATTTTGAAGGGTTATTTAATAAAAAAATAAACTGAATGTCATTTTGCAAATACAGTGAAAGTAATAGTTTTTAAATGTGGTCTGTAATGCTAATAAGAAAACATAGGGATCATATTAACATGCATGAACTTTGGAAACATTACCCCCCACAAATTAGCATTACTTGAATTGAATTATTAATATCCTAGAGAGAAAATATAATATTTAATTTAGTAAGTATAGAAACCATTACAGAGGTGTGATGTTTGTTATTTCAAATGTATATTCCAGGGACATGGACTTTCCGGGTCATCAGGAGGTCTACTACCTCCATCGCCGCTCCCAGTACCAGGTGGTGTTGTTCCTCCTCCTCCGCCTCCTCCTCCTCCACCACCGCTGCCCGGTAGAATTCCTTCTCCTCCTCCTCCTCCTTTGCTTGGAGGAGCTGTACCACCAGCACCTCCTTTATTTGGGGGATCGCCTCCTCCACCACCTCTGGGTGGTATTCCTCCTCCTCCTGGAGCACCTCCTTCCCTACCTTTTGGAATGAAGGAAAAAAAATTATACAAACCAGAAGTGACCATGAAAAGAATCAATTGGTCCAAGGTAATGGCTTTTACTGGGGGCGGGGTGAGGGGGGGCTAAGGTTATGGATGCTACACAGGGTTATTAGTGTCAGAATAACTGAACTATGACTGAAATGGGGGCAGAAACTCAGTAGCAAAGACTAGAACTGTTTTATAACATCTTCAGCTTATGGTGATAATTTTTTTTCATTTGGGATCTTTATTGTTTGATAACTACTAAATTAAATATTTCTTCCTAATTGTTAACTATTTAAGATTTTCACAATTCCTAAAGTGATGTAGGTAGGATCCATCTGAGTCATTGGAAGAAGTGAAAATGAATTGAAAGTTGATGCCAACAGTAAAAGAAATTAGTGAGGCAGGATAAGGAATGAATATAGATAATCCAGATAGAAAGAAGCATTGAAGAGTACCTTAGTTTATTTTACCATTGCTGTACTTATTATAAGTATTGGATCATACTTTTAACAGGAATAAGGAGTGAAATCATATTTTTTCCATTTCTTTTACTTACTGAATGTTTAATAACCCACAGTTAGTTTTGTTCCAAAGAAACAAGGTCTTTTTATTGAGTTGTAGCTTTCAGTCAATCTTCAGGATTGCCTTTTTGGCTAGAGAGACTGCTTAAACTAGTGATGATAGAATATATGCATGCTGTTTTCAGTATATTTAATTATTATAAAGTAATACTACCCACATGAAGACATCTTCTATATTGAATACTTACGAAAGGGTAAAAAGAGAGAAGACGACAAATTGGAGGGAGGAGGAGAGAAAATGGGAAGACCAAGGAAAAAAGTAGAAGGGAAGTGGGATATTAGGGTTGATGAACTTTTCTTGGATAATATGTAAGTCTTACTTCATCTCTGAAGAAATTTGAAAGATGGGGATAGGTACATGTAAGTTTTTACATAGAATGGAATTTATTCCTAACATCAGATTTTTAGAGTTGTCCCATTAAATAGAAATGAAGTCCATATCTATTGATGTTATTAATTAACACCTCTACAGTGAATTGGATTAAACCATACAGTAACCAGATCAGGGTTTTTGATAGCGTCAGAGCCCTGACATTACTAAGCATTGAGTTGCTTGTTAAATGAATCAGTGAGCAGCAGCCGTTTGAATTGGCGTAGACCAGGGGTGGGGAGCTTGTGGCCTCAAATCAAACCAGATTTGTTCTGTGGAGTTTGGACTCAGTCAAAGGGCTGCACTTGAGCACCTAGAGGGCCACGTGTGGCCTCAAGGCTGCAGGTACCCCACCACGGCCAAGTGCTTTTAGTGACAGTTGAATCTTTGATGAGTGAAGAGAGATACTAATTCCGAAGCTCATTAAAAGTGTGATGGCTGTTATAGAAAACCCTCACTTTTGTGTCAGCATAATAAGTGGAATATTTCTGCTGTGCAACTTTTCCTTTATGAACTGTCAAAAATTGAAATTTTCTGTATAAATGGATAGTGGCTAGGGGCTAGAACTGCGACTTCACTGGTATATTTAGAACTCCAAATGAGGGAACTTCCTTTGCCCAGGAAGGTTGGGATCTTCTCTGCAGCTCATAGCCTCTGAACTGCCTGGAGCGCTGAGATGCAGTGTCTATCCTAAGGTCACAGAGGTAGTATGGGTCAGAGGCAAAACTGGAATCGAGGTTTTCCTGACTGCAAGGCCAGTTCTCTGTCAACTACACCATACTGTCTCTCCTTAATTAATAAGGGACAGAAAACTACTTGGATAGAGACTAAAATGGAGCAATGAACAGCAGACAGAAACGATGAACTGGTCATCAATCTTGCTTAAATGTAGGTCCACTTAATTTTTTTTTAAACTAAATGTGTAATAATTGACCACATTATTCTTGCTGTTTTTTGTTGCAGATTGAACCACAGGAAATATCAGAAAACTGTTTCTGGTTAAAAGTTAAGGAAAATAAGTTTGAAAATCCAGATCTCTTTGCAAAACTGGCACTCACTTTTGCCACACAGATGAAAGGTACATTTTGGGGGTTTTACAAAACAGAAGTATTTGCTTTTCCTACTGGTAACAGTTCTTCACTGGGTTATTTTAAGAATGTGGCAAGGATATCTTCAGTTGTGTTTCCTCTAAAACATTTAGGGAAAAAAATCTTGTGGACTGTTTAACCTGTTTCAGTGATATCGAGTCATGATATTTTGGCTATAAACTGAGGCTGCTCCTGGCGTGCTTTTCTGGAGGAAAGTTTGGATATCTATCTCTAATTTTTGGTTTGTCTTAAAATTTGAGCTTTATTATTTTTAGTGGTTGAAGTGGTAGTAACAAAATTTTCCTTTTTAATGGAAACTTCTAAGATCCAGGTATTGCTTTACCATCTACAGGAAAATAATGTAACAAAATACCAGTTTTGTGTTGCAGCTTTCAATGAAGTTGATAGAAACTTTGACAGCAGGCAAAAGTCTTTTGTCTTACATTTGGACTGTGCAGAAATTTTATTCTCAGGACTGTTGTGTATCTCTTTGATGGTATGGTGGAAACAGCACAGGATTTGGAGTTAGGGGGCCTGACTTCAGGTCCTGCCTAGGAAACTTATTGATCATGTGACGCAGGACCTCTCATTTAACCTTTCTCATTTGTAAATCATGTGTGATAATCCCTTGTGCTGCCTGCTTTACAGGGGGCTTGTGTGATTGTGATCTCTCTATGATACTTTTTATGCAGATTTTATGTTCTCAACTCCTACTTGGGTATTTGATGAATTGTGATTTTGTGAGATTCCATATGTGGAGCTGAGTGTTTAACAGCTTCTCAGCCTTCCATATATTTGTGGAATTTGAATCACTTAAAATAGGTGTAAAGTACCTAATCTTATCATTAATTGTCCTGCACCATAGTTGGATTATCATTTAATTGGAAACTTTTTTTCTATTTGTAAGGGAATAATAATAATAGTATAATAGTTGATATATGTAATTTTAAAGTTGGAAAAGTAATTTACATATAATTTGCTTTAGTCTAACAATAAATCATTTTGGTCACATTCTCGCTAAGTAATTCATTAATTAAATAATTAAGCCATTCTAGTGTGCTTTCTCCCCCCAAAGACAAGTTTCTCCTCAAAAAGCAGCATGTTGTGTTATTCCATACTCTTTAAAGTGGCAAACACCTTTTCCAGTTATTTCATCAGATATATGACACTTGCCCTGGGATCTGTGAATATGAATGTTTGAAGATTAATTTTTCTAAATACTCCTTTATTCTTTATTTTTAATATATATTTTCACCTATATTTCCCAATGTATTCTTTCTCCTCTGCCTCTAAAAGGACCATCCCTTTAAACAATGGAGAAAAAACATGGAAAAAAATGCTTGAGCAAACTAACCCATACACCAGAAACATCTGACATCATTGATAGTCTTATATACATTATCAAAGAAAGGGGAGAAGTATCTTCTTCCATTTCTTTTTGGAGCCAATTTTGGGTTTTGTAAATTCACAGCATTTTATTTCAGTCTTTGATTGGTGTTATTTCTATTTAAGTTATTGTGGTCATTGTATAGACTTTTCTTGTTTCTGTTTACTTCACTTTGCATCAGTTCTCATAAATTTTCTGATTGTTTTCTATATTCTTCATCCTCATTGGCTTTTAAAGTTCAATAATATGCTGTCACATTCATATGCTACATCTCATTTATCTGTTTCCCAATTAATGGAATCTACTTAGTTTCCAGTATTTTTTGCTACTATAAAAAGTGCTGCTCTGAGTATTTTGGTATATATGGGACCTTTCTTTTTGTCATTGACCTCCTGGGGATATGCCTACCAGTAAGATTTCACAGTCAAAGGGTATGGACACTTTTAATCATTTTTGTAAACATAATTCCAAATTGCTTTCTAGACGGTTTTAAATCAATTCCACTAACAATGTATTAGCATGCCCACCCTTCCACAGCCCTCAAAAACTGATTGTTCCTCTCTTTCCTTATCTTTGCAAATCTGCTGGGCGTGAGGTGAAACCTCTGAATTATTTTGGTTTGTGTTTCTTGTATATTTAATGATTTGGAGAATTCTTTCATATGGTTGCTAATAATAGCTAATCTTCCTTTGAGAATTGCTATTTCATCTCTGTTGGGCACTTTTTATTATTTTATTATTTGTCTGCCTGTCTTGGATATTATAACCTTGGCAGTGATATTTGATAAAATTATTTTCCTAGTAGTCTTCTTCCCTTTCTTATCCTAGTTGCATTAATTTTGTTTGTACAGAAGCTTTTCAACTTCATGGAATCAAAATGACCCAGTTTATCTTTTCTGATTCTCTCTATCTTTTATTTGGTTAAGAATTCACATCCTAGCCATAGTTGTTAAAAGTACATGATTTGGATCTCTTTTAATTTTAATATCATCTTTAACATTCAGGTTGCATATCTTTTGGGAGATTTATAAAAGTACATCAAAATTGTTCCAGTTAAGTCCATCCCACAAGTGTAGTTTCACATTTATCACTTGGAATATGTCCATTTTTGCTCATAATGTATTCTGAATTGACAACAATGGGCCAAATCCTGCATGTGATCTCTGATCTGTTTTCTCCCTTGTTTGGCCTCTCTGGGCCCTGTTTCCTGATGACTTCAGAATCCTTTGCAATCACTACTTTGGCTTTTGCAAAATGAAATAAAAATTTTATGGAAAGTTTGCCTAGTTATTGAGAACACTACTATAGAGAGCCTAAAATATTTTATCTTAAATATATAAGGAAAAATAAGAACCATGTTGGGGAAGCAGAGACTTTACTGGACTTGAAGTCAGAAGATATGGGGTGAAATTCTACCTCCGCTGCAACAGGTCTCATATCTGTCCTGTGAGGTCGATAGCACAAGGATCAGAAATTCGTAAGTTCAGTGAGTTGCCTGAGGTGCCAGCAGGAGAAAGTGTCTGCATGGGAACCTGGAGCTCAGTGTTATGACTCTCAGGCCAGTGGAAGACAAATAAGTTACGGTGGTCCTGCATCTTCCCTCACCTGCTCACTGCCTGCTCATTGACCTGCCTGTGCTGGCCACAGGCTCTTATTCAGCATTGCCACCTTCTCTTACTTTGGGACCTCTTTGCATGATTCTAGCAGTCCTGGGGAGGCTGGACCGCAGTGATATTTCTCCTTCCTCTGGGACTTCACCTGAGTTCTACTGCAATTATTAAATGAAACCTGCATGCCTTGTCCAGTGGGAATGTCATGTAGAGTCACAGATACTACTACTTTCAAGGAAGAACTTAAAAACTAATGTGGCTTAGTTTTACAAATTAAAAAGAACATTTCAAAATGGTAAACTGTGGAAGCTCTCATAAATTGTGACATGTCTGACGTTTTCTTTTTAATAGGTAATACATTTAGCTTATAAAAAAAGTGCTGTGCCCCAACATTTCTTTTTAAATTACTTTTATTAGGCATCGTGGATGTTTTTATTTTCATTTAGTATTTTATAAAAAATTAATTAGGTTAAAGCAAGATGCCATTGAATATTAATTATAGTAACTATACCTGATCTCTGAGGTCCTTCACAACCCTAAAATCCAATTGTTTTGCATTGAATATTCTGAATTCCCTTATTAGCCATAATATCATGGCTAATCATGATTATATGTTTCAAAATTTTTTCCGATTAATAAAAGAAATTATGTAGGACTTCAAATAGTCAAAGCAGACCTTATTAATACTATTTGATACTCAGCATGAATACTTTGGTTATTTTTGGTTTTGTTCTCCCATTTTGTATTAAGAATTCAGTCTGATGACCTTGGAGCAGAAAGTAACCAGTAGGCCTATGATGATAGGGTCATTGTTGCTTGCAAAGATCCTTGGTAATCACAGATAATAGCAATATTATACAAGAATTAGAGTAATGACTGTTAATATTAACTACACTTGAAATAATAATAAAACATGTAGGCAATAACTGCTAATACTAATTAGAATTTCTAGGGTTCTCTAGGGACCTTGGGAAGAGCAAAGATAGTACATATGAAACTTGCAAGCAATTTCTTGGATTTTCGTACTACTTCGAGGAAATACAGGGAATAAACCTAAAAGGTTAATGTAATAGACTTCAGTCATATAATTTAGCTTCAGTAGTGATAAGAGAAAATTGAGATGATTATAAATATTACTAATGTATAAAAATGTCTTTTTGTAATAACTGAAATATTACTGCAGAAGTCTAAAACTATGCTAGAAATATATTGAAACATTTAGATTAAAGCACTTTTTCTGAAGAGCCCTGGCTTTGGCATTTGAGCAAGGTTTAATCCCACCTCGGCCACTTCCTGCCTCTGTGTGATCTTGGGCAAGTCACTTCACTTCTCTGGGCTGTATGTATCATTCCAGCTTGGAACCTTGGGTCCCGCGATCACCTTTTAAGTCCTCTGAATGTTTCTTTAGAGTGAGCCCCTTCTCTTGGTGGTTTGCATACTTTGCTTGATCACCAAATGTTGTCATATCATCATCCGTTCCATAGTGAAATAATAAAAGGTCACAAAAGAATGGTGAGATGTAATCCATCTCTAACTGTCTTGATAATACTGACTTTTCCTGGGATTGAGTTGAAAATAATTCCATGTCACCTTAAGCAGCCAACAGCATGTATCTGATTATTCTAAGGAGAGTATGGCCTGGAAGATCTGGTGTCCCAACAAATAATGTGCTAGCTTAATGACACAAGATACGGCTGTTTCTTGGCTGTGAGCTTTAATACACAGGGGAGCAAACGGAGAGAGCTTAGGGAGCTATTTCAGGTGGAGAATTAGAATAGCATGCACTGATTCTGTCTGGAAATCAGCTCACCATTTGTATCATATAAATAATTTGTATGCTTTGAGACAATAGTTTCAGTCAATTTGGGCAAAAGAAAACAAAAGTCATTTGAGTTTCCATAAATAAAAATAATTGGTATCATTTATTGCCATCACTTTGCCAAACTTCTTTCCATCTATTTACACGTAGATTTGCATGTGCCTCTAAATATGACCCCAGGGTTTAACAGCTAGCCCTCCCACCTTAACTGCCACCTCCTCCATGAAACTTTCCGCCCTCTACGTAACACCTTTCCTCCTTGGACCTTACTTAATACATACAACTTTATAATTCAGTTATCTTGTGATATTTAGAATTATTGCTATTTGTTTCTCAGCCACCTACTGGGCTTTATGCTCCATGAGAGGAGGGCCTATGCCTTCCCTAAACTATCTCTCTTCCCCCTCCTAGGAACCTCCCCCCCACCCCCAGTGTCTGGCAGAGTATTCCATAGACAGTAGGTATTTAGTCCATTTTTATTGAAAGAAGGAGTAAATTTTCCTGTTAGCCCTCGCATTCAGATAGAGACCAATGGATCTCACTTGGCACAGAAAAGATAATTGCCACATTTTTTGATCTGAAGGGTACCAGAAATTGGTTCAGATGGAGCGGCCTTAGACTTTGAAAAGAACCTTTACGTGTTCTCTTCACCAGGTGCAGTTCTTCTTGCTGAAGTTGGATTGTGAAGAGAAAGGGAAAAATGAAGCTGTTTCTGATTTGGAAGAGCTGGCATCCAGCTGGGGGGTGGTAATACCATTTGTACACAGAAAATTCCAATGGAGAGTGGAGAGTGGAGAGGGCAAGGCCTAGGTCAAAGTGGCCTAGTCTAGTGCTTCACAACTGCAGATTGCTTTTACAGCTACTGACCCTTAATTTCTGCAGTTGCACAATGAGACTATTGAAAAAGAGTTGATCTCTACAGTTTTTTACAGCTCTTATTTCCATGATTCTGTGATTTCGTTTTATCCTAACGGCTTGTAAATGGGCAAGCCTGTACTGGGATCCCATGGGTCTTGCCTCTAAGTCCACTGCACTTTCCATTAGGCTCCACTACCACTAAGTTGAAGAATTGGGTTTACACCACACTGTGGGTGGGGGATACATTACCTCTGGCTGGGCCATTCCTGCATTGCCTTGCAGCCTTCACTGGGAGTTGTTAGTGGCGTTCTGACTCGCCTTTAGCTCACAGAAGCCTCTAATAACAAATGAGTCAGTTACATATTTGCAGGGATTTCTTTCCCAAATTATTATGAGATAGGAGTATAGAGCTAAGAAACAGATTTTCATGACCTCCCCCCATTCCCTTAGTCTCCTTACCCTGAGTAGGTTTGTAACAATCTGACACATTTTTTTAAATGTTAGGAATGGAAAGAACTGATCATCTTCATTTCATTACCCTACTGCCAAGCACTTTAGAGTAAACAGAGAAACCTGTGTCAATTATTAATAGATAGCAGTTACACTTAACCCCTTTTGTTCCACAGATCCCTTCTCAGAATTAAGTTTTTAAAATCATAATGTAAAATAAATAGCATTACAAAAGAAAACAATGATAAAGATATAATTTCCCCTCTTCATGTTCATTGACCTTCTGAAATCTCTCAGTGGACTCCCAGCTAAGACCTTCTAATGTAAATTTTGTATTCATTTTCATAACAATAATTTGGCCTGACAAATTCTTTTGCAAATACAAAACTATTAACTTTGAATTGCAATTGGAATTGTTTAATCTGTAAAACTGACAAGCTTCGTGTCATTTTGATATCATTGTTCTTTTTAATTTTTGCTCACCTGTAGTAATGACAATTCAAATAAGGTGTAGAATATTGGTGGAATGTCTGCAGTATCAAAGGCATGATTTTCTTGCTGTTAGATCCTTGTTTTTGATGTTTACTTGCCTTTGAAAAGTAGAATGACACTTTACCTAATTTACATGTTCTTCAGCTTGATTTTCCTTTTCTTAAACAGTCTGTTTTTTTAACCAGTGGTGAACCTTTTTTAGTCAAGTAATATGAGGGAAAACTGGAAAAGGTTAGACCACATTAATATGTGGAAAACTCAAAGTTATCAACATGTTAAACTGAGTCAGTGATGTTGCCCTAGAAAGAAATAATGAAGATAGAAAAAAAAAATAGGTTTGAAGGAAAGCTAATGACCTTGGTTTAGGACTCACTGAATTAAATGGGCCAATGGGATATAAGTTCTGTAGATATGTGGATTCGGACGTAGGTAGGTAGCACAGTGGACAGAGCACTGGCCATAGAGTCAGGATGATCTGAGTTCATATAAAGCCTCAGACACTTAACTAGCTATGTGATCCTGGACAAGTCACTTAACTCAGTTTGCCTGAGTTTCCTCATCTGTAAAATGAGCTGGAGAAGGAAATGGCACACCACTCACTCCACTGTCTTTGCCAAGAAAATCCCAAAAGGGGTTAATTCATTTTTATTGAATGAAGGAGTACATTTTCCTCATCTAGTCCAACCCCTCCCCCAAACAGTATAGATTTGGCGATCATCTGCACAGAGGTATTCGTTGAAGATGTGAGTTAGTGAAATTGCTTGAAAGGAGAGGGGAGATAATAGAAGAATGTCTGGGACCGGTCCTTGGAAACTACTTAAGGAAAGCATTTGTGAAGAGAGGGAAGAGCTCGTGAAAGAGACAGTGAATGAATGGCTACAGAGATAGGAGGAGAACCAGGACACCACAGGGTCACTGAGGGAAGGAAGGGGAGAGTCAACACAAGGTCAGTGAAGATGACTGAAAAAGACCATTGGATTTGCATCTAGGAGGTCGTTAATGAGTTTAGGGAGAGCAGTTTCAGTAATGACAGAAATAACAGCAGGGGCAGCTACTATTTCTATGCCTCTTAAAGGCTTGCCAGGCTCATTGGAGGTAGAAGCTTCATTGCAAAAAGTTGAAGAGAAAAAGGGCACAATGACGAAATGTAAACAATGGATGTGATCTTCATTAGAAAAACTGTTATTGTATCTTTGGTTTTTTATTCCAGTTGTTTATGCACCCTCCCACATGGAACCCCACAAATGGACCGTCTCTGCCAACATTGCAGACTTGGTTCCTTCCCTTTCTCCCTCTCCCTAGATGTGTGTGGGGAGTTGAGGCCACAGTGTCATGAACTTAAAGACATCTCCTTAAAAAAACAATACTTAGATCTAGGGTATTGGATAGCAGTCATCCTTGATGGGATATCACTTCATCCCCTCCTCTCTCATTGCCTCTGTTTATCCATCTGTGAAATAGGACTGAAGCTAATCAGAATTCTCTAGGAATGAAAGGAAGGGAACATAAATGAATGAGAATATTTTAATAATTGAAGCCATACTTCCCCAGGTGGGGATTCAAGAGCACATATTCTGATACACCAGAAGGATGGGGTACCAGCGGCTCATAAAGGACATATCATTTGATTTGTTTTTGAATGGAAGCTTAAATATGTTTACAATTCTATATAGTTTTAAAATGTACATGAAGAAACATAGTTCATGTAGTGGTTTGAATACTTAGAGAAAAACTATTTTATAAAAAGCTATGTGGAAATAGTGAAATAGTTAAATTTTCCTTTTATGATTAAAAAGTCCTAAGCCAATAAGTTTGCTTAAATTGCTTAGCCATTCCTCTGTGTGTCAATCTCCCACAAACAGATTTTTTTGGGAAGACTTTCTTGTGTTCCTGTTAATGAATGATTTTACTACAATATTGCAATGACATTGGCAATACATTAAAACTATTTATTGAGGTATATATCATCATGACTTGGATTTCTCTGTAATTTTTTGACATACCACATTTCCCTCGTTCCTAACTATCACAAAAGGCCAAAGCTTAGGCTATCCTCTCTCTCTCTCTCTCTCTCTCTCTCTCTCTCTCTCTCTCTCTCTCTCTCTCTCTCTCTCT